>NW_010427393.1:145933-150855 GCF_000710305.1 Buceros rhinoceros silvestris | reverse complement strand
CGGGGAGCCGGAGGAGGGGTTTTGGGCATCCCCGCTGGCAAAAAAAAAAAAAAAAAAACGGTTCCTTCAATTTTTGGTGTGGCTGAACATCGTTTATGGCTCCTCCAGGGAAATGCAACAGCAAAGTCCAGCCCATCATCAGACTAGCCCTTCTCCCCATGCCCACAACCTGCACTGCACGTCCCCCCAGCCCACCAGTGGCACAGAGTCCAGAGCTGCCCATGCCGGCCAGCAAAAACACCCGCAGCCCCCAGAAATGGAGCCGAGACAGACCCTGCTGCCACCACCAAGGTCTGTCCCCATCAGCCTCACCCAGCTCCCTCCTGCCCTGCCAACCCCCCACGTCTCCTCAGCGAGGAGCTACCCCATAGCGAAACCCGAAGGGACCCCAGCAGTGGGCACACTGGGGAAACCCCAGCTCTGGTCCCAGGGGCTTAACCTGATCCTGAATGGAAGGACAGAAACCAAGGTCCCAGCCATAAACCCATGTCTCTCCCTTCCCACCCATCCTCCTTTTCTATAGGTGCCGCTGAAAAAGCAACTGGTTTGCAACGTCGCTGAACGCAGTGCTTGGCTTCGCCCCGCGCTGAAGAGCTCCCCGCTCCTTCCTCTCCTCTAGGCCCTGCTCAAACCACTGTCTCCACCACGATGACAAGCAAAACACCGAAGGGGCAATGTGTCGTGGCGGTCCTGGATGTGGCATCCTTTGAAGCTGCAATTTCATCAGGCCTGGGAAGGCCGAACCCCTGGGAGCCATGCGCAGCAGCAAGGAGCCGACCAGGGATATTACAGCGAGGAGCCGACCAGGGGTATTCCTAGCTGCCTGGACTGGACAACCTGGGCTAATAATGTGAAATAACATGTGGGTGAATTTGTTGTTGCTGCTCAGTGACACATTTTTCAGGCTTGGGAATGGCTACTATTGGGCATGGAAAGCAAACTTTCTGCCAGACCCACGAGCCGAGCAGTAAAAGCCATTTCTGGGCACAAGGAGCAGTTACGAATTATTAGAATTACTAATATTTTTGCTGCTGCTGCTGCCACCAAGTCTTGACGTGCCACTGAACCAGATGCTGCTGGGAGGATGAACGGCCTATGTCCAGTGGGCCCCTTGCGATGGTGACGGTGAGAACACGTCCAGCCCAGGACACCCAGCCACCAGAAGCTGATTGATCACCTCCTGCTACACGTATCTTGAACTTGCTGTGGAAGGATGCTGGCACAAAAAGCTCCGTGAGTGCCATTTACTACCATAGCACTGAAAACTGAGCCACTGTAACAGAAGCTGAAAACCCTGGACTATCCACTTTGGAAGAAAATCTCATCAAGTCTCATTCATTATAGTTCATAAAAATGTCATCTAACCAAGAGGTTTCCTCCAAGCCCCGTTGTGCAATAAAGCTGCCCTGCGCCAATGCCCTGGGAGCGCACCAAGCAAGCCAGTCGCTCAGCCTGGGACTTAATTCACCGCCTCACTGGGGATTGCACGTACACCGAGCGGCTCACCCAAAGACCTGTCTCCGCCATCCTCCTTATGACAGTCACCAAAAAAGGATGCTTTGGGAACGAAATTAGAGGAGGGCAATCCCCTGGGGACGTGGCTTTGTGTGGAAGTGCTGGTGGAGCAGTTTGTCCTCCCCCAAAGCTGCGGTGGCCTTGTTCATTTTCTGTGTGTCCAGTCAGGGAGTCTATTTTCTCCTCCTGCCAACGGGGAAGAGTCACGTAGTGCCTGAGATTTGAAAGTAATTCGACGAACTAGGCAGGCGGTGGCAGGTACAAGAAGGTCTTCCAGAGTTTTCTTCATCTTTAGGAGTTTCTGGAAGTCCTTGTTCGCAGATCTACAGGGAATCTCTGTGTTCAGGTAGCAGCCGCAGTCATCAAGAAAGTAGAGAATCTTTGAATTTCCTTCTGATTTTCCAGTCTAAACTTGAATCTGAATTCCCAGGCTGAACAGAAGGAAAATTAACTATTAATATTTTATTTATTAGCCCGTCTGCATTTTAGATAAAAAAAAAATCAGTAAATGTGTGAGGAAACAACTGCAAACAGCTGGATAAGGCAGCATCACCCAGCTGTGCTGATGCCCTCACGGTGCCACGGCAAAGGCCAGACGCATCCTCTCCTTGCTGGCTGCTGCGGGAGCTCACGTTCACAGGCAGTGCAAAGAAGCTTGAAGTCAGATTGTGGCACCAAAAAGGAATAATTTTAGATGAAAAGAGTCAGTTCGCAGTGAAGCTACATAATAAAAAGAAATGATTTTTTTTTCTTTTCTTTTGTGAGAGCTTTTTTAGAGCAGGTAGTAAAAAAAAGTAGGAAAGAAAAAAGCAGTGGGAGCCATTAATGACTCGAGTGCTGGTCTAAGAGCATCGCGCTGTGATGCGGCGCTGACAGATGCACCAATCCATGCTCACTGGGCTCCTAACGCAGCACCTCGTCTTGTCCTGACTGCACCCAGCTAACCCGGCTCCAGCGCTGCCTGCTCTGCCCAGGAGGCAGAGGTTTGGCTGGTGTCGGCCTGCAGAAGGGATATCTCCAGGTTGTTGTCTTCCAGAAGAAAACTAGGTCAAATGCCCAGAACATTCAGGCTCTGCGGACGGCACCAGGGCTGGGCTGTTCATTGCCGTATGTGGCCTTGGAGATGACAGTGGTACGAGGAGCACAGTCAAATCTAACAGCCTCAGCAAATACCAGTCATGCCTAAGCTTGAGATTGTGCTTTTCATGAACTGCAAGTCCTGTACTGGAGGTCAGAGCTGGTGTCCTTCACTGTGCACAGCACAACACTGAGTGCCAGGGAAGCGCCTTCCTTATGGACCACACCAAAGCAGTGATGAAGCCGAGAGATGCCACCCAAACCTTGTCCAGCCCCTGCTGCTGCTGCTGCTGCCTGACACCGGTTTTGCTGATGCACCTCAGAAGTGCTTCCTCTGCTAAAACCATGGCCTGATCACAAAGACGGTGATGGAAAATATGGAGGAAGGATGAAACAGGGATGCTGAGCTCCATCCTCTCCATGCACACCTCTCACTGGCTTGGGGCCAAATCCCCCTCCAAGACCCTCCAACCTCTCCCCTCCCTGCTCCCCACTCCATCCCTGTCTCCCCTTCCCCGGCCAAGCACGAGGAGGACGAGCAGCGCTATGTACTCTTCCCACCTAGCCACGGCGTCCTGAGGTCCCGGGGCATAAATCCTGTTCCCGGCAGGAAGACTCCTCTGTGATAAGCACAGCCCAAGGAGGACCCGCGCGACAGTACGCTCCAAACCCCAGAGCGGTGTTAGTCAGGGATGGCGACTGACGTCACCTGCTCTGTCATACGCTCCGCGAGCGGCGGTGCTCTCACTGGTGGTCATGTTGATAACGAGATCAAAGGCTTGCAAGTATTTCGAGAGAAATGCTGGGAACAGTCTTGATCAAAATAAGAGGAAGGCCCTGTATACAGAAGACATGAGAGGTTTGCAACCCGCATGCAAACCTTTGAAGTTATTCTTCCTTTTTTTTTTTTTCCTTTTTATAAACTAGTTTAACATCATTAGTTTAAGAGGTATAAAACTGGCCGGCTGTATAATCTCTCTATATACCGTGAGTGCAGAGCATTATCCACACGCAGACACGCTTTTGCAGAGGGGAAAAAAAGCACTGCCAGAGACACTCAAAAATAAGACAAGAAAACACACAATTAGTTCTATGGGATTTGAAGTTCATTTCATAGACCGACATACTTTTGTTACTGAGTATTGCCAGATAAGTCTGATACATTTTCTCTTCCTCTAATCCTTTTAACATTTCCATTCCCCCCTACAGACTTTTCTCCTTGATGTTTTGTTCAGCGCACTCCCTGCTATCTGCACACGCTTGGCCAGATTTTTTAGGCTTAAAAGGGGCAGCGTATCAGCATTGCCCGTTCTCTAAGAGCTGATAAAACACACATAAGCACTTTGCTATCTATTAACATTTCTGAACTGCTTCCTTCACCTGCACGGAATGCGACTGAAAAGAGGGTGGGGGCAAAAGAGGCAAATGAGGATATTTATGGCCAACTTCCTGCAAGTTATTTTTTCCACAGCCCCTTCCCCGCTACCCACGAACCAGACATCACTTTCTCTGCTCGTTTCTTGTTTAAGTAGCTGGTAAGAGAGCAGGTCTACGGGCCTCTGCCAGGCAGCCGCTTGCCTGGGTGTGTGCCACGGGGGTGGGGGTAAGGGCTGCAAACACCACGGCTAGGCTATGTCCCCTCCAGTCCTAGCAGCTAAGATCTTCGCAGGCAACACAGAGCCCAGATTTCACCCTGGAAGGTAACACTTAAGTCCTACTGAGATTTTTTAGTCAAACGCAGATTTGTTGATGGAAAATAGAGCACCGCTGTGGCTGCTGGGGATATACGTGTGATGCCACGGTAGAGGCACTGAGTGTAGTCCCCTTGTGAGGACCAGGCGATAACTCCTTAGAGAGTCCCATTCAGGGCCACACTCCTCCTTGCTCTGCTCACTGCTGCTGCTAGACATAATACCGATCCGGGGCTCGCTTCGTATATAGTACACACGTGCCAAGGAGAATCTGAATCTGAAGTGGTTTGAAGCCCAGGCTTCATCGGGCTTCTCCATGTGCTAATCCCATGAGTGCTTATGAAGTGACTTTTAAACACTCCACCACACAAGCAGTCAAGCTTTACACAGCAACTGCTTGTAGGTGTCCATCACCTCGAGAGGGCTAAATCCCCCCTGCTCCTTGTGGCACTTTGCTAAAAGCATCAACAGATAACGTGTCTCTGGCACCTTGGATTTTTACCTGCCAAATGGGTTCAGATTTAAGGACTTCCCTTCAAATCTGAGATGATTCAGACCCACCTACACATGCACTCAACCCTCTCTGCGCTCCCACTTCACGCTTGCCCAGAGAGCACTTGGGAGCAAGAACCTGGCACG
>NW_010427393.1:139541-145832 GCF_000710305.1 Buceros rhinoceros silvestris | reverse complement strand
TTCAGCAGAAGAAGGTAGGAGAAACATGCGGAGGTGATGGCAGCACCAGGGCTAGCAAGGCCTGAAGTAGATCCCATCCTATTTTTTGATGGAAACAGGAATATTTTTTCCATGTATGCTCAGGGAAGTCCTCCTCCTGCCTGCACAGAGCAAGCGGGGTGTGCTGGCTCTCGTTCTGCAAGGGCTGGACACTCCTGGAAGAGAACAAGGCCAGCTTGGTAACGAGTTGGGTCTGATGGTATCTTGGCACGACTGCGGAGGAAGTGAAATATATGATGTGTTACTCGCCTGAACTGATGTGATTTGATTCTGCAATATAATCCTTTTTGTTTTCTGGCTGGCTTCTAGAGCTGTGTAAAAACGGTTACTTAAAAACTCAACTAAGTATGAAGTGTGCTCACTGCAGATCTCAGCGAGGAGAGGAAATCCAAATGTTTTGAGTTTAACTATTAAACATAGTTTCCAGCTAGTGTGCTCAGAATTTGAAATTAAACAAATGAAAGAAACATGTCTCAATGGTTTTATGTAGGCAATAATGTCATTAACAGGAAATAAAGAAATTGGGCTTTGCAGCTGCAGTATGAAATTTAACCCTTCCCGGGCAGCAGGGTGCTCGCTCGGCTGGCACAGCGTGCTGAGCCCTGCGTGCTGCTGGTCATCCCACATATACAGCAGGACCCTGAATATCCTGATCCACACATCCCCAAAGGATGAGGATAATGGAAAAACCAGGAGGAGAGACAATGGCTACAAGTGAACAGGCTTTCCTGACTAGTGGAAAACTTTTGAATCACAAAGTCAAATAAAACTCTTCACTTCCAGGGGAAAAAAATACCCCAAACCCTTTATGCACAGTTATTTTTAGGTGCACTGTCAAAGCTGAGCACCCTAAAATTGTACCTGCTTTGGTTTGTTTCTGCCTGTCGCTTCAATTCTCAGTATCAAGGAGGAGAGTGAAGGGTGTGAGACTCCAGCCCTCACGGTGCTGTCAGGAGGTGGATGATGCCTCCAACCTGCTTCTCACAAGCTGGACCAGGACTGAGGCCACAAAAGAAACACTTTTTTTTAAGGATGCTTGTATTTCCAGGTGTGAAATGCAGACTGAGAGGAGACTTTGCATGGAGAAAGCCTCATCTCCACATCATCCACTGGGTCCTCAGATGCAGTCCTGGTCACTAAAGTCACTGGAACTCCGTGAACACAAAGAGTTGCACAACCGAGTCCCATACCTGAGCCTCTTCGGTGCCGGAAAAAGCACTGCAAAGAATATCCCTAGTATCTATCAGAGAGGACAACAATTGGAGAGGAACCAGACGGCAGATTCTTTTAGTTAAAAGAGGAAGCAGTGGATAGCTAATTCTAAAGAAAAAAAAAAAAGCCTGGCATGGGCTTTCCCACCAGGTAGGGAAAATCAGCACAGTCCCCCAAAAGACAGCAATGCCCTTTGGTTGGGTTTCTCCTTCATGAAAGCCACTACTGGCAGGTTGATAGAGACAGGCTGAGCACCAAGCTCTACCTCATTGCCTGGAACCAAAAAAAAAAAAAAAAATCCCTGAAGATCGCCTCTCCTGTACACATTTGTTCAAACCAGCAACTAAGCAGCCATCAGGCTTTGTGCTGTAGGACCTGACCCTCCACATCAGAAGGATCTACACAGTTGTCAACATGATTTTCTAGAACCAGAACAAATTCATTGTGCTTTTGGGGCACAACACACACCCAGCTGCCAGCCCATGTCTCGAGCAGGGCAGCAACATCCAGAAACACATTTACTATCGTGGGGCCATCCTGCTCTCAAGAAAACACCTGGATGGTGCTTGGGAGAGTTTTGGCTGGGCGTCGTGGCACTGGGTGTGTTCTGCCCTTTTTGCCCCAGAGCACAATGTGCACATTTTTGGTACCACTTCACCTGCTATCAGATTGCGCTGCTTCCACTTCTCCCAATTTATCTGCATTTTTTTAATAGTAGATCTTATCTTCCTCTGCCAAAGCCCTATTGATTGTATGAAAAGGTGTTTTTTTCCACTGTGGGAACCTCCACAGTGATTCTTCAAGAAAGGTTAAACAATTAATATTGGTATCTTTGTTTCCCCTTTTCATTAATATAGGGGAATCTCAGCAAGTGTGAGGTCAGTCTTTCTCCAGCCTAGACCCCAAAAATGGCTGTTTAGACACGTTTCATTAAGAGTCATGAATGATTTTTTCTTTTTAGTAGAAACCATCACGTTGTAGGAGAGGCCATCAAAATATTATTTTAATCTTTTCTCCTTTTGCTAGTTATGCTTTCTAATCCTTTTGCAGAAGCCTGGAAATCATTTAACCAATACCATTTCTTCCCGTAAGAACTTGGTGGGACTGGGAACCTCGTTGTGTCACTGAAAATCAGGAAAACTGAAGTGCTGTTAGACCCCATCCCCACTTCTGCAGTCCCCAGCTGTAGTCACTGAAACCAGGTTCTGGGCTTCTCCCTCTCCTCCCAAGGTGACTGCAAGTAAGACACTTTTTTTGGCCTTTCCTTCGAAATCTAATTTGAGGCTCCTGTTATCTTCACAGCATATTCCCGGCCCTTCCACATCACCACTGACAGCTCCACCCCTCCTTTTCTGTAGCATTTGGATTTGTCAGTATGACCATTCCCCACGGTCCTCCTGCTCCTCCAAGAGCCCTTCCAGTTCCTGGGGTTGTACAAGATGTAACCCATCCCCATGAGGGTCCTCTGCAGGCTGATGCAGTTCCTAGCTTGCTATTATTACACTGGAAAAGGTCAGCACGTTCCCTGTGTGTCCCATGTCTGCCTCTAAGGTCTTCTAATAAAACATGCAGATCAGCTCATTAGTGATGACACAGCGGGAGCCCTGATAGGGGACGGTGGCCATGGCGGGAAGCACCCAGGGGAGGAGGAGGTTGCTGTCGTCTCGTAAGACCCAGCTGCTTCTTCTCAAGGTGAGTTTGTTTTGTAATGGGAGCGTTTCCACCTGGGGGAAGCTCTAAACACTCCTAGAAAGCAGCGAAAGCTGAAATCCTCCTGCCGCTAGTGCAGAGTCAGGTTTCAAGGGCTACAGGGACAACGCTACTGCAGTATTTCAAACCTATAAAACATGCTGGTTTAGAGGAGTTTGTTAGCGATACGTTTGTGGGCCTATTTACCGCTGCATATGTGACTCCCATGGATGTAAATGAGTGCTTCCATGCAAGCCCCTTGCAAGCTGAAAAGAGAGCTCTGCTCTCGTCTTGATCGTGTATGAAGAGTCTTGCTTGGAAATGGCATCACAGAAACAGAGATTTGCAACGGCGGGGATGACCACGGTCCCCATCCGCTCGCCTGGTTGGGTCAATTAAATGAGAGCACTGCCGCAAAGTGTTTTTCCTCTGAAGTGAGTTGGGGATGATGCTTAGGAAAACGGGGCACCTCCTGCTCCATGCTCCTGCCAGGAGTGGAGGATGTACTGGTGGGATTCCACCCGCAGGATGGTGTGGCATGGGCGGCAGCTCCAGGGGACAGAGGCAGAAACAAGCTGGCCACAGAAGCAGCGATTTCTGAGCAGATTTTGTGCAGAACCAGATCTGCAGGTCAGGGCTTGCCTTGGGCATTTGTAACACACGTTTTAGCGCTGGGTCCCATTTATTCCCCCTGTCTGTGGAACTGATAACAGACTCACTACAAGCACAACAGAAATGCTGAAATAACTTATTATTCTAGCCATAACTTCGAACAATGACATAAATTCCACAGATTTAACCAATACACCATTGCCCTTTCATTACACGGGCACGTACCTAACACGAGAACAGAGAGGACAGCTTGGATTAAATTGATTTCTGTTCATAAAGAAAGTAATATCAGTACCAGCTAAAACCAAAGTCTTTTAATACATTTTAAAGTATGCGGTTTCCACAAGCTTATACAGGTTCACATCTTCTATTGAAGAGAACAGATAATGAGATTTTGATGCGATACACCCGACACCAGACAGCCCTGGAAATGCTGATCTGTCACGCGTGGCTGCAAGTAAAACGCCAAAAGCCTGTGGGCCAGGTACCTGGGGTTCATCAGCATCGAGCCCCTGCCTCCGACAGCTTTCGCAGAGCCACTGTGCCTCAGAGCCGCGGAGGGTTGGCTGTCATGGGAGCCCTTCGGCAGCTGAGACACTGTTAAATGTCCTGGCCTCGAACCCAGCCCTTTGTCCTGGAGTGCACTAACGCTTCTCTCTGCTATTACGCTGATGCAAGTCAGGAGGAAAGGATTACACCAGTATAAAACCTGCTGTACGCCACTATAAACCAGTAAGAAGAAAACCATCCAAGCGATTTTTCTTCTCTTGACCTTACCGGAGGCTCAGCGGTTCTTCCTGGCTACTTGGAGTCACACGGAGCCTTGACACCAGCCCGAAGTGGCAGCAGCCCTTCCGCAGAGGGGAGCCGGGATGTGTTTTTTGGCAGCAGGGACAGCCCGTTTCCTTGGGCCACCCTCTTCATTGTGAATGCTTCATGCATTAGCTCAGGGAACTCACCCGGTTAAAAATAACCCTCCCCCGCACAAAAAATAGACAAAGAAAAAGGCTATTTATACCCTGGATCAATTCCTGGGGCTGATTCACGGTGCGGCCCCGGGAACGGTTGCACTGGGGAAAGGCACAGGAGCTGTCTGGGGTGGCCATGGGCACGTCCCAGCGACACCCAACAGCTTGACATCTACAGAGGACTTATTTTCCCTATAACTATCAAGGGCTGGAGATGGGAGGACTCTTGTGCTTTTATAATTTTGATTTTTAGTTCATGCCTTTTCAGTTTATAAATGTATTTTTTATGTTTCCCTCATGTGGGTCCCCTCCCAGCTGAGTCAGGGCTGCTCCTTTATGTGCTATTTCCAGATTCTTGGGTTTAAATGTCTCATAAATGCCTCATATATGGACAGCAAAAGGGCCAGCTCCAAATGCCCAAAGAGAAAGAGCTGATCAGCCAAACACTTTGATAAAACTCAGGGAGAATTAGGACCCACCTCAGCAGACAAGTTTAAATATGGATAAAGATAGTTGGGATTATATAGATGCTTTTCTTTTTTTCCATGTTGTTTTCTGTTTTGACTTCTTTGGGATCATTCAAAGGGAGGTTCAGGCTTTGATCTTCTCTATTGGCAATATTTTTTTCATCTAGGATTTTATAGTTTGAGAAGAGATGTTACATGCTTGCAACAGAGACTATCAATATGATGTGGGTCTGAACAAAAAACCTGGTGTCAGGTTCTCCATTTGGAGTGTTACCTCAAGCTTTGAAGTTCGTAATGATTCAAAAGCATCTAGAGCTGCTACAAATGTTAATAAAATTAAAGCCATCTGAAAGTGAGGCTTGCATGTGCCTTTGAAAGTAGGTCTGTGATCAGTTATTACCCTCAATTACCTTGTTGTCCACTCTTTTAGCTCGAGGTTAAACTCTTAACACTTTGCTTTGAAGTGGTTATCCTTTTATCTATGACCGGACTGAGGAATTTAAGGGCAATAATCAATGAGAGCTTCATAAGAATAAAGGGGAGACAAGGCAAGGAAAATAGGTGTGAATGTTCCCTTAACGGCTGGCCAGGGCTTTGGAGGGGCTGGGGGACACCCAGCTCTGACATGATCCTTCAAAAAAATACCCAACCCAACAAAATCCAAGAAAAATAGGAGGAAAGAAAGAGGGGAAAAGGGGGAACAAAAGAGAGAAAAAAGAGCCCCAGCAATTTCCAAATCGCTACTAAAAATAAAAGCAAAAGCACTAATTCAGAGTGGGGCTGGGAATGGGGAGAGCACGGCGAGGTGAAGACCTCATCAAAGGCGCAGGGCGAGTAATGAGGCACGGAGATACGATTAAAGTATTGGCCTAATCGCGGCTTTGATGTCCGCATGGCACCTCACCCCGGCGAGCCTCAGCAGGGACCGAGACCCGAGATGGGACATGTCCCCTGCACCAGGGTCCGCTGCCCTGCCTGCTCCCAGCACTGACCCCCACCCACAGCAAGTGGTCCCTGGGCCAAGAGTTGCACCAGGATACGGGCGATTCCTTCCCAGCCTCCATAGGATGCCCCAGCAAGGGGGTCTCTGACCCGAGCCGCAAGCATCCCTACATCCAAAACACAGAAGGTCCTCGGCCACCCCTCTCCAGCTCCCAAAACTACCCCCAAAGCCAACGTGGGACCCAGAAGCCTGGGGAAGGGGGTTCAGAGAATTAACCTGGCTGCTGTCTTGGTCTCGCCTGCTCGCTCTCAGCGAGGATGCTGGTGACATCCCTTGTCACACCCTGCGAGGACTCCAGCAT
>NW_010427393.1:137183-139443 GCF_000710305.1 Buceros rhinoceros silvestris | reverse complement strand
GCTCCCCAGCCCTTTCCCCGTGGAAAGGCAGCCAGCCTCTGCTTTCACTCCGTCAGGGGAAAATTGGTGTAATGCTCCCCACCAAATTTTTTTTATATATAATTTTTTTTAATACGAGGTGCCTAAAGCAAGGTGTTGAAACGCACGTTGAGCACGTCAAGTTTGGCAGGGGATCAAGCCCAAATGGCCTGGTTTTCTGAAGTCCTGTGCACAACCTACACCACCATCGAGCGAGAGCTGCGTGTGCTCAGCATCTCCGAAAATCACAGCGCTTCGCTTTGATCCAGTGCCAACGTTTGGATCTGTGTGTCTAATTTAAGGTGCTTGGGTTGGAAAATGTTGACAATTATTGTTACTCTAAAATTAAATCAGAGCTTAATTATCGAAATTGATGGTAACTTAGAGTGGCATTTTCAAAGGAGCCTAAGGGAGTCAGAAGGAGATTTTCAAAGGCAGTTTAATGTCTCAGGGCCATGTCTGCCTCCTCGTACCTGCAGTTTCTTACTGACTGCTCCTGCTTCTGCACCTTTTCAAGGCCAGCTGAGAGGTGCTGAGCTCTCTTTACCGAGAAGGTACAAGGTGGAACTGAAACCGTGAGCGCAGGCCAGTCTCCAGCCCTCCAAGTACACTTGGCTAATTCATAGCAAAAAAAATCAATTAGTTTTGGGTGCCTAATTCTCCTATAATCCTTTAGATAATCCCAGCTTTAGGCTTTCAGATATTGATGAAAAAACCCCAAGAAAACAATGTAAGAAATTTGTACAAATAGAATAGAAAACAAATATATTTCATATAACTTTCAGATACTCTGAACTTAACATGAAACAGGTTGAGGACAATGGCAATAAAATATTGCTCAAGAGAGAGTAAAGACACCGAGACCGTGAAGCCTGAGGCTGAGAACGCTGTTTCGTAATTAAGGTAGCCTCCAGACAACGACTGTCACACGCAGGCATTGCTCAAGGACCCAACCATTATTGCTTTCATTATAGTTTTTCAGGAGAGGATCTTTCTCTGCCTTGGCTCCACCTTCAGTCAAAGCTCTCACTGGCCCCAGTCACTAACGAGAAAGTGTTGATTGAGAAATGCTAATGACAGCCTCCACGGGATGCAAAGGAGCACGCCCACAGCAGCCTTGCCCTGTGAGGGGTGGCCGTGGAACGGGCTCCTGGCACCACGGTCCAGACCAGGAGATCTGGTGAAAGAGGTGACACCAGCCTGGGACATCATATGCCATGTCTGGGATGAAGAAACCTCCAAGAGCAGCGCAGCAAGACATGGATTGCTGAGCCTTGCAGAGTGAGGGAGGGCACAGCTGCCTGCCCATGCATCCCGGGAGGATGCTCATGCTGCTGCAGCTTGGAGCAGGTAGTCATTTGTTGGTTAAATGTGGTCTTGCTAGCCTTTGTTCATCAACCCAGTTGAAAAAGGACTGGCAGGACTGAAGGGTTTTCCAAAGAAAGCTGAGCTGACTTTTAAAGAAATCCTGATAAACTCTATACTGCAACCAAATAGCTGCTGCTTTTTAATTGTAATACAACCTGGGAGCTGCAGGTTGTCTCATGCTCTACGCTTTGCAGTAGACCTAGAGTGCGTCTCCCACAAAAGGCTTCACGCTTGAACGAGGAGAGCGTGGGGGAGCAGAGGAACACACGCACAGCTGGGCAACAGCAGCACGGGCATCCCATATGATGCCCGCTACAGATCGCTGCTGCACCTCAGAATTGACACATCCTGGGTTTGGGCTGAAACTGGCCCTGGAATTCCAGCTTTGCTGTGGAGGGGAAAAAAAACCCCATGAATTATAAACTCCCCTCTGTTTATAGAAAATTTGATTTCCCATCAAAATCCAAATTTGTCTGAAAAATTTCTGTTGGTTATACTGATGCCATCTGGTCCTGAGTGAACCTTATTGAATCACAGGATTAACTCCCATCTCCTGATGTTACATTGAGCATGACCATGCTTGTCTACACTTAACTGCTGACCTATCTTAATCATCCTGGTAATTAATATGCTGAAGCAAAGTCATGTTCCAACACGGTCTAATTTTCTAGTGAAGACAAGTGCCAAGAAGGATTAGAAAGAAATGGGAACATCCCAAGACGGCTTCCTCACACACCTAGCCACCGCGGGTCGTTGCTCCTCTACCCCCAGAGCCCTTTGTGCATGAACCTAGGAGGACCGGGAGGGCTCCTGGCCCAGGGAATTCGGAGCTAAGCAGAAATCCCAAATTGTGGCAGCGAGGCCAGGCCGAGCA
>NW_010427393.1:133016-137117 GCF_000710305.1 Buceros rhinoceros silvestris | reverse complement strand
AATTGGGGGCAGCGAGGCCGGGCAAAGCCGCTGGCTCCTGCTGCTCCCAGCCAGCTGTGCCATGGTGGGCACGGGCTCATCCCATGGAGGGCTGAGCCCCATCGCGTAGGACAGGGCTGGCTGCAGTGACGTACCCTCTTGCACCATGGTTATTACTGCATTATTTTCTTTCCAGCCGTTATGTGGGAGAACGGAGTCACAGCCCAGAGAGAAGAGTGCTTTGCTCGAGAACGCCTGGACCCCTCTGTCACGCACTGGAGGTGGCCGAGCACACTCAGCTGTGTCCTCTGCTGCCTGCCCTGACAAACCTCCCTGGGGCTGGGACTGACCCGGGCAAAGGCTGCACCAGTGCCCACACCCCGCAGAGCTGCTGCTGCGCTCGCAGGTGGACAAGCCCCAGACCCAGGCAAACCTTGCAGGGAGGGGACCAGCTTCCTTAATCCCTGAGAGAGGGCAAAACAGTGCCACCGAAAGACCACGTGTTGAGAGGAGCAGTGCCTGGGGCTGCAGGACCTCTCACCATCCCCACGGCCCCACCATACCTCCATGAAGGGGGGTGCTCAGCCTAGCAGCAGCTTCCCACAGCCAGACAGGAGCCATGAGCTAATGAAGATCAATCAGGATCTTTTAAGGTTTTAATTAATTTTCTCTCCTACTCAAGATAAATGGTCCTCTCCCGGGTTTCATCTTGATGGTCTCCCCACCCACTCCTCCTCCAGCACTCCTCCAGCACTACACAAGATCTTCCCTCTTCTCCCTCCATCAGGTTTGAGAGAAGGCAGATAACAAGAGAGCACAACTCCCCTCCCCACGTTTTATCCACTCCTCTAACGCATTGCCCCAAAAGCCCCCTGGGGACGCTGTGCCACGCGTGTACTGGGGCAGACTGGTCCTGCTGCAACTTCTCCTGACTCTGATACATGACCCGCTGCCACCACCTAAACCGAATCTCCCATCTCAGGTGTCTCTTGCCTTTAAAAGAGCAGGGGGCGATCCCAGGCTCCTGAAAAACACTCCCCTCTCCTGGAAGGGAGCTGGGGCTGGGAGAAACCTCACTGGGTCCCCCCTGAAATGGGGGTGGGGGAGGCGGTGGGGTGTGTATGAGGAGAGGTGCAGCCACCCTTTGTCCACGGTGAGGCTTTGTGACTCCAAAGAGTTGGCAAATCCCCGGATAAAAGGGAAAATATGTTCATAATAAATAGCACTGAAGTAACACGTTGCGAAATATTTACTCCCTCGGAAAGGCGGCTGTTTGCTTTCAGCGGGGCTGCTATCTGATCCTCTGCCAGACGGCACTGAAGGGCTGTAAAAGGTACTTTTCTGTGGCTGGGGAGAGAAAACCAGGGGCGCAAAAATGCAACAACTGAGGGTGCACGGGCACGTGTGTGCGGGGGCGGCGTGCACAGAGACTCCGGGGTCTCTAGCTCCTGTCAGCCCTGCTAATGGTTCTGCAGAGCAGAGGCACCATGTAGTCGAAATTTTAATTTTAATGCAACTAATCATATGTCACTGTAGAGACTGGAGGATGGAGAATAGAGGGGGGAAAAAAGAAAGAGGTGTTGATAAAATACTTGTTAGAAAGAAAATTGGATTAGTGGTGCCATTCCGGCCATGAAGTTCTTTGAGCTAGAGAAAAGAAAATAATAATCTTGTTCCTTTTTTCCCCTCTCTCTGCAGCCCACAGAAGGCCTCACAGCCAAAACATCAGTCCTTCTAATCTTATTTTCTTTTTTCTAGCATGTATTTTATTAACCCCTTTTCTCATTTAACTACTATGAATAGCTCAGTGGGTAACATCCTTCTCAGAAAGTGAAAACCTCCTTGGAGATGCGGCGCAAGAAGAGAAATGCAGACAAACATCCAGCTCCCACACTTGGAAGAAAAGCCCCCTCTGTAATCCCGTCTGGTGAATCCCGACATTGTACCCCAAGGTAGCCGCGAGTTCCAGGTCCCCTCTCTTTGGGGCAGGGACAATCGGGGACTTTATCTGCCGACACACTCGGAGATTGTTCCTGTCTCTGTAAGCTCCACGGACATGGAGCAGAGATTAGAAAATAAATAAACGCCCGTGCTCCTTGTTGGGAAAGTATCTGCACATATATAGGGAGCCGAGCCCTCTGAATTACCTTTTTTTACAGCTTCCCTCGCCAGCTACTGGTCACGTACAATGAGATGCCCCAGCGTGGGCTGGGATGCCCGTGGTGGCGAGCCCAGCACCCCTGTGCTGGGACCGGGGGGGCTCTGGGCTCAGCACTGTGCTGCTGGGGGTTTTATCCCTACCAGCCCAAAACGATGCTGGATTTGTCCTCTTACACCCATGGCAGGATTCTGTGCCCAAAGTAAGACATGGCTGAACTGGGATCTCCAGTCTTCTCTCTGCGCAACGGTGATATAAATGCAGCCAAAAGGAAAAAAAACCCCATAATTAAAACATCAAATCCAATAGAGATAGTCCTGCCCTGCGCTGCTGTAAGTGAGAACAGAGATTTGGCCTTGCCATAAAGAAAACACCAGCTCCAGTGAGCTTGGCTGCTGCCTCCTTCTCTGCGAGCAGCAAACCTTCCTGGGAGAGGAGTGGGAGCAGGATCCAGCCCCGTGCGATATTTGTGTGTTATTTTCCTTGACAGCTGTGGTGCAGAGTGGTAAGTACATGTTTAATTCATTCACAATTTATGGTGTAATGAGAACAATGAATGTGTCTGAGGGAATAATTGCTTCACGGCGGGGATGCTGGAGAGTTCAAGTTGGTTGGCACCTGGACTTTGAATCGGGGCTGGCGGGGATTGGCTCCGCCGGCCCCACAAAAGCACCGATAACAAAGCTGCCAGGGATGGGGAGGGGGTTCAAAGTGACCCTGCACCGCCCAGGCGAGATGCAAGAGCCTTTCCCCAGGACAGCAGTGGCCGGATCCGAGCCCAGTTTGACCCAGCTGGCCCCATTTACCAGGCACCCGTCGAGGGCTGCAAATGTGGTAGCTGGCTTTTTCCAACCTGCATTTACAAGTGAATTTTGCTGTGCTGCAAATCCATGCTCCTTAAAAACCAGCGCTTTCCTCTCCTGGTCTCCCTCTAAGACCCCTTCACTGCTTGGTCCTGGCCGTGTCTACCAAAACCCTCCCTTTGTTGGGGCTGCAGAGAGGGGGTTGACCCTTTCCAGTGTCCTCAGCAGCCACATGGAGTTTCGGAGGCCTCAGAGGTCAAGAGCATCCATATGGAGGGCCCAGGAGCTCCGTGCATCTCCCAGCTGTCCCCACAGCAGCTGTGCCTGCAGCCCCTGAACAAAGCTCATTAGGGTGCTCGTTAGGATGCTCGGGGGGTTCTCTGTGCTGTCCTGGAGGAGCCCTGGAATCAAACCACCTCAAGAAGGCTGCAGCCAGAAGAAGGCATCACGCTTGGCTCCATGTATGAACAGCTAATTATTCATCAGAGCAGAGAGATCGTGTTATCTATCACAGGCTCTTTCCTGCAGTGGCTGAGAGAGGCCAGATTTAGAGCTGACAATAAAGAGATGCCGACAACGCATTGCTCAAGCCTTGGCCCATGCAGTGCGAGATCTGCAGCAGCCCTCTCTACAGCTCCTGCCTCTTGGCACCTCTCGGAAATGCAGATCTGATTTCTCAAACAGACGTGTCAAAGCACAAGCAACAAATCTTCCATGCCACAAATCCACCCTGAGGAGATCATCTATCAAGACAGAGCTCTTGGACCCAGCATCACATGTCTGAGGGAAAAAGGCTTGTAAAGCGCTGTGAGACTCTCAGATGGAAGGTGCCGTATAACCACAGAGGCTGTTGTTAATTATTACACCGTTATACTGAGGAGCTGCGCTATAGACCATCAGCGCGCGAGCTTTTCCATACATGGAGTGCATGGGCTGGAGCTGGGTCCCCATTCGCCTCCTCCATATGGGAAAGCCGTGCGCTGGGGATGGGTTTGCCTTGGATATCTTTCAGAGATACTGAGCCGAGAGCCCTGTCACGCATTAACCCCTGTGCAGGGCTCTACAAAACGTTCTGAACATGTATGTAACACTTGGTAGTAAACAGAGTCTGCTTCCGGCTGGGGCAACACCTGGGGACGGGCAGATGTGGGCCAAGCTGAT
>NW_010427393.1:132549-132926 GCF_000710305.1 Buceros rhinoceros silvestris | reverse complement strand
AAGCAGAGAAAAAAGCCACTGCAAGGACTTTGCTTTAGGGACCGAAGGCATTTAGGAGTTTAAATGGTTCAGGCAGATAAATTCAAAGCTCTTGCTTGACTTAGGCACCTAATTCAGATTAAAAGGATCAAGATTTTAGGCTCCCCTTGAAGATATTCCACCCGTCTATGGAAATAGCCACAGTTGAGAGCAGAAGATGGAGTTTAGGTGCAGACGGAAACACGGGTTTGTAGTCCTGACAGAGAACCATGTTTTATCCCATCCAGTCTGAGGTTAAACACAGCGTTCTGTCAAGCCACATACGGAGGAAAACACGGTTTGGCAGCGGCATCTTGCATAACCACGGTTAGACACGGCGCACCTCCACGGGGCCACCG
>NW_010427393.1:131221-132416 GCF_000710305.1 Buceros rhinoceros silvestris | reverse complement strand
TGGAGCGGCTGCCAGTTTTACTTTCATCTGCGTCTTAGGAACATCGAGGAAGCAGCATCTCTGTAAATACATCAGCCGTTACGTCCTCCCTGTAATGCTCTGTCTCGTCACCGCTTTCTCTGCTTGCTGTAAACCTCGCTGCACGGGGAGGAAAAATAACAGACGCTGAGCACTTAAGGAGAGACCCAGCCAGGACATAGCCTTCACCTCCGCACGGGCAAGACAAGGTGAAAACCAAAGGTGACTGCAGATGTCAAATGTGAGTTTGGCTGGGGTGTGACACCTTCTCCCCCTGCTCCATCCCCTCAAGAAGCTCAGCCGTTGCCTGAGCCCCCCCAAAAATCCCATCCCCGGAGGAGGATCCAGAGCCACCCCCGAGCCCAGACTACTCTCCACTCTCCCAACCCAGCAGCCCAGATGACAGGTCGGGATACAAATAAAACCACCCATAATTGCACATGGTTAATTCCTGAGGGTTTCTTGGAGAACATTAGGTTGCGAAGAGTCTCAATCAAAGAGCCCTTAGGCCCTTCCAATCAAGGCAAGCATCAAAACCCATCGCTGCTTTGAAAACAGAGCTTCAAATGGGCGCTGCGGAGGGAGAGAGAGGCTTCAACCCGCCTGCCCAGTAAATAACGGGCTCTGGAAGGGCTCCTGGCTACAAAGCCGGCTGTGCGAAAGGGCAAAGGCTGCGACCTCGGGGGTACAAACATCTGCAGGAGCCTCCAGGGACTCCCAGAACTCAATGGAGGGTGATTTCAGCACAGCCTTCACCCACACCCCTGTGATTTTAACCACAGCCTTCACCCACGTGCTGGAGGCAGCCACCGTGCTGTGCCACAGGCGAGCGAGGGAAACGCTCCCTCCGCTGTATTTTTTCTGTTGTTCTCACAAGCTGTCCCTGATCTTTCGTGCCAACACCGCGTAGCTCTGAGGCTGCCCTTGCGCGAGATGCATTTTACAGAATTGTTTTTCACCAGGTGGGAAACAATTAGAAGAAAAGTCAACTTAGGAAGAAAATTCTGTAAAAGAATTCATGACTAATAATTGCAACCTCTGAAAGTATTTTTAGCTTGATCAAACCGATGTATAATATGTAATTATGTTTTTATAATGATGGAACGGTATTGCAGGCAAGAAAATAGTGCAAAGAGGAAGTGAAAGCAGCAAGAAGTAAAATTAAAGAAGAAGGTTC
>NW_010427393.1:93453-131123 GCF_000710305.1 Buceros rhinoceros silvestris | reverse complement strand
CAGCAGAGAAATTACAAATCAAAAGAAAATCAAGCTAAAGGACACGGTAAAATCTTTAACTGGTATAATGTTAGACAGTAAAACACGACTATCAGCAAAGGTGCCCAAGACCTTTTCCAAAGCTGGTCTGGCAGCTTGGCAGGCCACTGCCACGCTCCGAGAAACGTCCTGCTCAGAGGGGAAGGTCTGGGGGACCACAGAAGACGCTTCCGCTGTGTCAGTATTTAGAGACATGGGATGTTCCACGTTATCACTGACCTAAGCCGAGTTTAATTCCAAATGGGATAAAAGGCAGATGCTCAATAAAGAAAGATTTAAAAGAATGGATTATAATTAATGCCAGTCTATTTGATAACATCCTACTGAATTAACTCAGTCTTATTTTTCATTTTAGAGAAAAAACATGATGGAAAGTAGGAAATTACAACCTGTTTTGAGACTGAGGGAACTTGCTCTGTTCTGCTTTAAAAAGGTTTACCCAGAGGGGACCTGACCAGTCAGTGAGAATGTAGAAGAGGATTTTGACAGTATTCAGGTAGTAGTTCTTTTCCTAATAGAGATGTTCTATTTCAGCCAAACCCACTGGACTTCAAGCAGAAAATTAATTCAAGGGTGTTTGAGGAATGGCATGCCCAGGCCATTCTCGAGTCCCTTTTGGTCTTTAGATCTCTAAATACAAGTTTCCAAGCACCCATGCAGCTGTTTCACACCTTAGCACTCATAAGAGATGTGTACATTTATGTGGAAATGTCTGTCATACGAAAAAAAGAGAAATAAAGGTTTCTAGAGCCAGAGAGATCAGCACATTAGAAAGCTTCTAGTAGTTGCATAAATCTGAAAATATTATTTCTGTTCGAGCATGGCAATTCTCACCCTCTTCCTTACAATGACTATGTATCTTAAGGTGGCCAGCTGGCCAAATCCCAACATCTTCCATAACAACAGCACTCGGAGGCGGAAGACCATCAGTCCCTCCTCCACCAGCCACTTCCCAGCACTTTCAAAAAACCACGAGCACGTTGCAGAGGCTCAACCCGAGCAGAGGAGCCTCTGGGAAGATAAAAGCGAGGCAGAGGGATGAGGTGGGGAGGGCTCACCCACGCTCCCGTCGGGGGCACTCCCCGCAGGGGCACCCGGGGCGGTCCAGCCTCTGATGCTCACACGCATCTCTGGATGCTGAGGCCCATCTGTCGAGGTGGCATCACGCCAAGTCACGAGCGGGCTGGGTGCTGCACGAGGCTCAGCACCGCAGGCCAACCGAGTGCTGCTCGTCACAACGGTGTGGGCTCGCTCCTGAGAACAAAGCTCTTGCATCTATCCTGAAATACGGTTTAACATTGCCTGGAGAGAAAGGATCAACCCCACCAGAAATACATGACAAAAAGTAGTCCACAGCCCTTACTGGAGCCACCAGGAAGGTTAAATAACTCAATTCCGCCAACATATCACAACGTAGTGCCAAAACACAAACCCTCTTCATCCACTCCTATGAGCGGGAAACCCCACTGCAGAGTAAGACTTTCGGTTGTTCTTTGCAGAGAAGCTGTTCACATGAGCCTTTCCACAGTCACCCAACAGCAAAGCTGGAGCCGCTGATTTAGGGGGCCGTGCACGCAGCTCCCGGGGTGCTGAAGGGTTTTTCAGTCATGAAGAAGGCAGAAATATGGCTGGACTTGATGATCTTCAAGGTCATCTCCAACTTAAATGATTCTGTATGTGCAGTACTGCCTGAGCTTTGAGGAAGACATCTGGCACCATAAACCAGCTCAGGTATCATCTGCACTGAAGGCAGAGGCCAACAATCACACCTGGCTGTAGGGCTGAAGGCTCCAGAAGGTCTCTATTCATCAGCACGTCCAAGCACAGCGATAGGCCTGGACTTCAGTGCAGGCTTAAGGTTAAGCATTTGCACATGTGTGCTATTGAATCAGGGCCAAAGGTTCAGGTGGGAAGAGCCCCCCGGGAACCAGCAGGTCTGTCCTGCTGCTTTTTGATCATGGTCTGCAAGCGCTCCAGCCCTTGTCGGGGCAGGGTGTGGGGTGGCAGCTGGACCCTGTGGCTGTAACTGGAGCTGTCTGCAGGTGCCTGGTTACTTTTTACTGTGCCCAGTATTTATATTTTGAACTGCAGCATAGCAGCCTGGTGGTTTATGGCCCCATAGAGCTGGCAGGAAGAACCACGTCAAAGGTCTGAAGTAAGGCACTGAAGCATCACGGGGCCACCATCTGCACTGGGAGCAAACCTCGAACTATGGGGATGGGGTTGGCAGCAGATGCTCCTCTGGTTGGTCAGCTGCTCTGAAGGGGGAGATACATGTGTTTGCTGTCCTCTTGCTTAAACTTCTCCTGCCTTTATAGCGAGGAAGCTGGGCCTCGTCCAAACCCTGTAAACTTTCAGGAGATTGAAGCTGGAGCTAGGTGGGAAGCCTTGGGTCCTGCTGCTCTTTACTCAGGAGCAAGCTGGGGGCCATGCAACGCGTGAAGCCCTACATGTCCCAGCTCGGTGCTGTGGGAGGTTCAAATCCCCTTTCTCTACACTAAATGCTCCAGTGACAGGAAGGTGAGCTTGGATCATGTGACACAAGCCCCTGGAGCTGGACCATCTGGCCAGACACACAGATGACAGCCCAGAGGGCTATTTTTCACTGTTTCATGGTAGGTCCTTGTTGCTTTGCACTTGTTCAGATGCAGCCACAAATGGGTGTTCTTCCAGCCATGCCCCGGGCAGCAAAATGGTGCGTTTCTGTGCCTGCCTCCAGCAGAAGGAGGTGTCTTCCTCATGTACGTGGCAGCTGCAGCTTACAAAACCGCTCAATGCTCACGTGCCAGGAGAGCAGCTCCAAGTCTCCAAACCCACACCACTCAATCCTGCAGCTCCCAGGACTTCCCGAGTGGAGCAGCAGTAACTTCCCCTCTTACTGTCCCCTCTGCAGATGTCAGGAACAGAGGTGGTCCTCTGGAGTGAACCCACAGGGCTTGGTCCAGAGCCAGCTGCAGTCTCCTGAAAGCTTCTCTCTGAATTCAAAGGATTTGGATTAGGCCCAGCTTCACCGTTGTAAAGTCAGGAAAGGTTTAAGCATGAGGATAGCAAATACTGTGACCAAATGGGTCTCTTATTGTGAAGCTGAGGAGCAAACAGAGTGTGTGTTCCTCAAACCCACCTGCATATCCTCCAGAAAGGGCACAGTAGGTGGCAGGACCATGGCTGCCCCTTGGCACCACCTGTTGTCTCGACCTAACCTGCCTCTTTTGCAGCTTCTCAATTTAGCTACAAGACGCCTGAATTAAAGACACTTTGCACTCCTTTTCTGTGTGAATGGACCAAGCCCGAGGGTTACTTTGAAAGAATGATTGATTCAGTTTGTTTCTCCCCGTGTTTTGCTACAATCAGTGACAAAAGGTTGACATCTCAGAGTAGTTTTGGTGGGGTTCAGATGATCCTGGCAGCACAGCCAGGCTCCCTTCCCTCTCCATGGGGGTGACACCCCTGGCACCGTCACTTTGATAAAGAGCCTTTAAAGAAAGGGAGAGAATTACCTGATCTAACATCTAATAAAACGGAAGCTCTTTCTCCAATTATTTCAAGTGCAAAGCACTTGATTTTGTGCTATTTCCATCCGCATTTGAAGTGCATGTGGAGTGTGGATAAATTCACACCACCCGATTTTAGGACTTGTAGAAATTTTTCCACAACCATCTTTAACTGGAGTGCCCACGCTGCTTATGAACAGGGAAAGACCAGCAAAACGCGATCTCCTCAGCACAGGTCTCTGACAACGTCAGCTGTAATATCCAGCTCTGTGAGGAGCAGTAATTAACGGTAAATGGAGCCGCTGAATGTCTGCTCAGCTCCTGATCTGCACCTGGATGAGGCCCGGATGCCCAGCGGCTAAATCATCTGCTGAACAAGTTCTTAGTGCCATAAATGCCCCCTGGGCTCTGTAAACAAGCGCTTGGGACACTCGCCCTTTCTGGTGCTCCAGGCACCCTGACAGAGGCATGGTGTTGAAATACTCAGCTATGGAGGTATTTAAATTTCATACGGCGCTGGTCTGGAATTTATGAAAACAGTATGTTCCAGGTATCTGGAAGCCTGAGGAGCTTTATGATGCACTCAGCATTACCAGATTTGTGGCAGGACAGCAAACTGCGCCCGGTTTCCCCATGTCCAAGGCTGGCACCCTGACCCATACACAAATCTTACACAAGTAGGCTAAAAACCTGGGCTAAGCAGAGGACTGGAGAAATACAACTCAAGTTCCCTCCCCCGCTTTTGCCAAAGCGTCTTCGCACAGGCCTGGCTGCTGTTCCGCTCTGCTCTTTGAGCTCTGAATTTCTCTTGAAGGAAGGAAATGGGAGAAAAGGAACAAGGGAAGCATCTTCTCCTCCTCCGCCTGCAAACTTCTGCACAGTGGTTTTGATGGAAATACATTTATTGCTGATAGCAGCAGGACACTGAGCTCCTCCAGGCAGTAGGAGGCACGGGCTGAGTGGTTTTGGTGGGGGACTTCGCTGGCAGCAAGTGCCATCAGCGCTCGCTGCCAGCGCCATGGTGCATCTACACTTCCCTGGAGGTGTGGCTGACTGGGGAAAGGAAAACAGGGGCTTTGTGGGCTGGAGGTCTTCTCAGGCTGATGGTAAGGTCAAATGGAATTGCTAAATAAAGCATCTGAGATATCCTTTATGGTCTGTGAGCATCAGCCACACACGCAGCTGAGTTCGCACTTCGAGGTTTCATCCAGCTGATGAAACCTGATGAAACTGAGCTTTACAAACGTGAGTTCAGGACCTCTTCAAAGAGGCTGGGAGCACCTTCTCTTAGTGGCTACACCTTCTCTTAGTGCTCTGCCACAGCGACGGTGTGCAGCTCCTGTCCGCCAGTGCCATCCCTTCGCTGCCCCACTGTGCTCTCCTCCAGTAGGAACCTGGGACAAGTGACACCTCAACTACTGCAGCACAGGGAAGATGAGGGAGAGGGGAGGAAGAGCTGATTAAAATCAGAGTTTTCACTCACAGTGTTCATTCTAGATTCAAAGCTCTACTGAAATTAGCCAGCCAATGACCTCATCCAACAACAATGAACAAACAAGAAGATGACAAGCAAGTGTCGATAAGTCTCAGAAGACGTAACATCATTCCTGAGCACAATTAAACACAGCCTTACCAACATCCAGCTCTGACTGTTCATGAAATCCATATGGAGCCATTAGCCTTCTTAGGACTGTTTTTGCACCGCCCTTAGATGCAGAATGAGAGCCTGACTGTATAAAAACTTACTGGGACTTAGGGGGGCTCTAAATTTAAAGAGAAAGTGCCACTTCTGAAGAATGCCTTTCTAAAAATGCTTGCTCTGGAAGAAGTGGTTGACTGAGCATCCACAGGCCAGTGCAGACAAACTCACCAGCTGCATCTTCAGCGCCACGTTAAACGGCTGAGTCTGTGCTACGGCTCGTGGGGGAGCTCAGTGGGCAGGAAACCAGCTGATCAACAACTGCAGCAGTATTGTGTGTTACGGGGCAGGTGCTACCTCTTGGGTGATGGACTGTCAGCTAAATCTCATTAAACACATCCCGCATCCTCCAGGAGTTCTCAGCACTACTGCATTGGTCCTCAGTGAGGAGACAAGGTGGGTATTGCAGAGTCCTCGATTTCAGCTCAGGATCAGGTTTCTTATGGATTCTAGGTCTAGAATTTTAATAAATTCCTTGAAGCCCTTCTTTGGGCCAAACTGGACACAGTTAACTGCAGCATAGCAGTCCAAACTGCAGAGTTTGGACTGAATAAGCCGACCACACAATTAGGATCTTCTCCCAATGACACCCTGAAGCCAGCACAGCACCTAACGGCCCATGCCCAACGGTGTCGTCCAGGGATAAAGGCTGCATCAGCAGCGATCAGGATCAGGGACTGCAAAGCAAGGGCATGACACAAGGTCCTCACTCTTCTCTACCATGTTTGTCCGTCAGTGAAGGTGAGATATTTTGGTGGCAAATGGTAAATATACGGTATTTTGTTCTGGGTCTTGACTTATTTCCATTACTGCACATGCCAGATGACATGCAAGAGAGCTGCGTAACTGTAAAAGTGTTATAAACTGCCCCAAACAGGGCACACTCACTCCCTTTCTCTCACACAAGACACATTTTTGTAGGATCAGATCCTTATTCAGCTCTTTCAATAGCTTTTTCACAAAAAATGACTTCTAATTTAGGGAGGAAAAGTTTTATTTAATTATCTTCCTTTTTTTGTTGTTGTTTGAATTGACCAACTGCATCTCTTTCACTGGCTTCATCAAAGAAGCCACCAATACCAGAGCACAGCTAATTTTAAGTGGGCTTTAGTCGGCAGACTTAGAATTGATCACGCATTTTCGTTTCCAGTAACTTGCAATTTCTGCACCCTTTGATAGCGCACTTTAAAGAACAAGAGTTCTTTAATGACAAAGGCTTAAAAGAAATGACCTTTCTGAACAAAATATCAAAGCTCAGAAAGATAGTTCCTTGAAAAAAAAAGTCTGAATTAAAATGACCTTGTGTTCTGAAACTTTTTCATACAATATCTGACGTTTTGCTTTTCCTTTGTACCCTCAGAACGAGACCAAGTACAATTCAGTGGTGCCTCCAGTACGTTCTGTGATTTAGGAAGGACTTGCAGTGCATTATGATAACAATAATAATAATAAAAATAATTCAGATCCTGTATACATTCTCTATCAAGACTGCTCATTGGCAGAACCAAAGCTGCGCATGTTTGTCAGAAAATTCAAGAAAATGCTGTAAGATTTTCCAGTGATTGCAAATATTTTTTTCTAGTCACATGAAAATCTTTTTCTCTGAAGCAAAATCCCTTCTCGGTCTGAGCCCAGCCAGCAGAGATTTAGGCGAGTTACAGGAGTATCTGCTGTCGCCAGGACAATTAAAGCACTGTTGCAGAAGAAAACTGAGGGCTGGGAGAAGGAGGGAGGTTGTATCCCTTTTCTTCCAGCTGCACCAGAAATGAGCATATTTGTTACGTGTAACACAAGAACTGTGAGTGGCACCGAAATAAAGTGTCACCTTGATCAGGGCCACCTCCCTTGATACTGCTGAAAAATGTTATGATGCCTTTTTCTTGCTGGGTTTTATCTAGAATGAAACAATCCTCTCACTGAGCAAAAATCAGTAGAATTAAATAAATTAAAAGGTGTAAATAAAGCTGTAACCACACACAGGCTGGTTTCAGCAGAGCTTGTTTTACGAAGCCAGCTACCGGCAGCTGGCAATTCCGTACCTGGCGGGTGAAAAGAGAGGTAGGGAGCAAGGAACAGGTATGAAAACATTTCTAATCCTGCAGTTCGGACTCTAACTCCTGCTTGTTACCAAAATGATCAAAGAAATGTTAACGACAACTAAAGAGAACTCCAACCAACCTTGAATTTAATTTCTTATCAGGTTTATAAGCACCTTCAAAACGGTCCTCACGCTGCATTTGATATTGGAGAGAGTTTCTCAGAGTTTTAAAACTCCCCGATCGACCAAGATCTACTTTCCTCAAACTGTTTTTTGATCATCAATCACATCAGCAACCCAATTCCATAAAAAATAAGGAAATTCAGGCCTGAATTCAACCAGCTAGAAGAGGGGCCTTGTGTTTCTTTATGGAAAGCTCTATAAGCACCCGGCTATCACGCACAAATACAGGCAAACAGTATAATCAAAAATGCCTCGTTTCCTTCACGCATGAGAAGAGATTTCACTGTCCCAACATCTGCTGCTTGGACAGGAGACAGTATCCAGCGGGCAAAGCCCAGCACACACAGCCTGCAGCCCTGGGAGCTCTCGGTGCTTCTCCTGCAGAGCCCAACCATCACTCATGCACCTCTGAGTAAATACATCTCATTTTACTGCTCACAATTAACTAAATGCATCCTAACAAATTCCTCCTACTAAAACTCATGGTTGCCCCAGGCGAGGCTTTGTGGCACCTCCTCCCTTATCAGAGCCACGACAACCCCTTATCTGTAATTAGAAGAGTCACCTGATTCAAGGAAGGTGGAAAACCTGCCCAGGCCCGGAGCAGACTGACAATCAGCCAAGCACCCAGCAAAGCTGGGCGGAGAGAAGAGCACAGCTGGTAAGCTGGGACTCGGTGGGACAGCGGTGCCCAGCCGGGGGCACTCGAGCAGTCAGGACCCTCCAAATTCTGCCCAGGTCACAGCATGTTGAGCGCTGGTGCCATCGGGGCAAGGGAGGAGAGGTGGCCATCCCCGTCAGCAGCGATACGGAGGGATCACTGCTGCCGCCAGTGCCACAGCTGGACTTAGAAGACAAGAATTTCTGGCCCCCTCTCACCCATTCAGACCATCAGCTGTGCCTTGATATGAACATTGCCAGCAGGATGGTGCCTAGCAAAAAACCCCTATTCTTGTAGTCGGCATATCTGAATTTACAAACTACAAATGTCCCAATGCACACACTGGCTCATGGATGGCCAAGAGATAAGGAAGTTCCCTCTGCCTGGGAGGCAGAGCCAGCTATGAGGATGACTCCCTGTCCAGGTCCTTCAGCCGTCCACTGCTGCTCCAACCTCATCCCTGCAAACTCTCGGGCATCTGCTTAGATTGACCAGGACGATCAGGAGAGCCTGCACACGCCCTTACAGAATCAAGGCCACATGAGTTACGACTTTTGTTCAATAAACCCCCAGTAAATGATGGACTTTCCCGTGACCGGCGTATGCAACCCCAACGATAGATACAACTGGCCACGGTGGCTGCATTTGTCATCACGGTGGGGTCATACTTGCTCTGAGATTTTTCCTTGAAACAGCATGAAAATATTTTCCCAGTTAACAAAGCCATACGAAACTCTCATACGCTCTGTGGCTACTTAGGTGAGTGACGATAATAATGGCAAAACAAAATAGTACAAAATAATAATATTTTAATATTATGTAAACACATGGACATAAAACAATGTCAAAATATGTTAAAATATCTTGGACAATAATAATAGAAAATAGGATTCTCTTCATGTATAAAAATGAATAGAATGGTACTGAGAAGTGATAAAAATATTAGTAGAGAAAACTCTACTCGCTCGGTAAGCAAGCTCAGCACGGAGTCAAACATGCCGTGTATCAAAAGCGTAAGTCTGTAATAAGATAATGATTAAAAAAATAATGGCAGGGAGATACAACTGAAAACATGCTGATGTGAGCGATGGATGTGTTTTCATTTTATGTGCTAACAAAACAGCCACGGAGCTCTGCATTTTAATTTACAAGAGCCAAATCTTCAAACCTATTCAAAGCAGTCCAGTGGCAATCGAAGAAATCCGACAGCTCCAGCCGCTACCTGAAAAGAGAGGTTCTCATTAGTGACATCTCACTATGAAAACACAGCGGGCTGAAGCCAGGGCAGGGTCTGGGTCAGCCGTGACCGCTGCCACGTCAGGTGCTCAGGAGCAGGCAGGAAACGTGCCGCCAAGGAGCTCCATCACACCTGCAGCCGTGGGCAGGCCTTGCGTTAAAGCAGCAAAAAGCGCTATTTCTGTGAATGAGGGCCAAGTAAATGCTACCACAAAATCCAGTGGGAATGTCGTCTTGGAAAACAGGTCTGGTCGAGAAGGACACTCCTCTCAATAGAAGCAGCACAGAAGCTTCTCCAAGTCTCTAAGCACCCCCTGTGCCGCACGGGCTCTGTCCCAGCCCTTCCTCCCTGTCTGGATGCGGCTGGGGCTCCTTCCACCCGCAGCGGTTCGCTCGTTTGTGGCCTGGCCTGATCTAACGGGCCATGAATATCCATGGGTTTAAAGAACTATTTTTCCTAACTGTGAAGACACTAATTCAGACTAAGCTTGAGACAAAACACATCCCTCGGTAACAGCACTGCTGCTGCTGGAGAGGGGCTAGAGACGACACCACAGCCTTCTACTGACCTACGCTGGACGCACCGCCAGGAATCCCTGGCATTTTCAGGTTCCAATTAGCTTTAGCTAATTCTCCTTAACAAATAGTTTAGGATTAATATTTTCAGGTCACTTCCACACCGCTAGCGGTTTTACAACTGTTTAAATATCTTACAAATCCTCACACTAGTTTTGCAAGCGCACACTCTTATTTGCAGAAATCCTCTTGTGAGATAAAGAATTATCACCAAAGACTATAAATACAAAAAAAGACAGAGTGCCTTTCCTAGGAAGTTTCCTTTTCCTCCCCCCCTCCATGTGAATCACTTACTCTAAAGGCACAGCAAAGCTTTTTACTGCTGCAGCACTTGCCATAATTTATATTGGAGGGTGTAAACGCCTGAAAAAAAGCTCAGGCTCATGAAGATCCGGTACTTTGAAGATGGGATCTGTAATATTACGCATTGCATCATTGTTTTCTATCTTGAAAGGAGGTGGCATCACCGCAGAGGTGCAGCTGTGCACTGAGCCACTGTCTCATCATGAACATCGAGGCAAAGCCCAGACTTGTAAAGCACCTGTGAGTTCTCTCATCTTGCTCTAATAGTACTGACTAAGCACCGGGAAAGTTCTCAGACGCTTGTTTACCGAAAATAAGGATCTTTTAAAACTGTGACCATATTTGAGTGTTTTAATTAAGACGTAAAACTTCAATGACTGCGATCCACAGGTGTGGAATGGTACAAAGTGATCCACAAATAACCACGTACCTTCTGGCGTGGTGGGCACCCGGCTACTCCTGGAGAGAGACTCTTTTCTGCAGAGTATTCACCTGTAAAATAGGTCCCACATGAAACGGGTGTAGAAAATCCTAGTTAATAAATTTGTGCTCATTTCATCAAAGGTGTTTTTCTGGTGTACCCTGCCTAAATCAAGTGCAGTAGCCCTTTAGCTGCATCCTAGAATTAATACTTGACAGAAGACTGTTAGCACAGCTCTCTGGCCCTGCTCCAGCTTCACGTATCTACTCCTGTAAGAACCGAGTCGAACCAGTTTTGAAGCTCAGCTGAGGGACCATGTGGGTTATGCAGGGCTTGGGAGCTCCCGGTCTGCTCTCAACTCCTGTGCTCTGATCCACTCACCACTTTTGCTCTGGTGGTGAAGGTACTCACCCACTCTTCAAGTGTATGAAAATTAATGTTTATTAATACACCGTGGCTTCTTCTGGACGACTTGCCAAGAGCAGACGATTGGTCAGTGTACTTTATATTTAGCGATGTTGTTAGAAAACTGCCTGAGCCTTTTTTTGGTTTATTTTTATCACCGCTCGTTGCTTTTACCCAGCCTATCCTCTTCATCCTCCTCCAACAATAAATAATCCTGACAGGTGCAGAGATTCCACTGCCCTTGTCTGATGTTTTCGAAGAGGAATTTCAACAATTTTCAAAGACCGGGACACCTGCGTTTCAGAAAGAGCCCTGCGTACAAAGGGGTCTGCGATGACAGCGTACCGCTGGAAACGCAGCCAGCAGCCACGGCTTTCTGGGACAGCACCCAGGTTTTCATGTGTGTAGTTACTCCTGCTCTTTTGAAATGCTGCTGCTTACGGCAGCCCTGCAGGTGGGTATCAGATTCTACTCTTTTTTACCTCATTAAAAGGTGCGGTATTCTTCTATCAGCTCCAGAGCAACACTTCCTACCAGACGGGGCTAATAGTCAACCATGCTTTAAAAATAGCTTTTTGCTATCAACTGGAAATAGATTTCCACAGTAGATCCTTAACTCTCTATTTCCCACAACTGTTTAAATGGCAAAGGGCAACACTTCTGTTAGGGATCCCCTGGTATGTGTTTGCAACCACAGTGTTGAAGTTGTGTCAGCAGTGGAATATGGAAGTTTCCCCTATAAACATTTCCTACTACTATGAATGCACACTTGCCAGGGTGTCTCACACACAGCAAAACTACTACAGAGTAACCAGTATGCAATGTAAATAGGAAAAAAAAAAGGGAAAAAATGCCAATACGCTAAATTACCAACCACCTCCCCAGAGAGATTACATAAGAAAGGGAAATTGAGTTTGCAGATCTGTAATTGCTTGAAAAACGGTCCTGAAAATTGGTATAAGGCGTGTGCTGGTATCAAGCCTAAACTTGTACGCCACGTCCTCAGGGCTTTCGCTCTTCCCAGAGCTCATGCAGTGCTGTCCTGTCTTTCTCTCATTTCTTCCCTTCAGCCCAGGACAGAGCCCAGTCCTTCCCAACATGTTTCAATGCCCAGTCCTGCACTGGCCCATATGGGACACTGACAGCGTTTTCTTCGGGTTCCCATTGCTCCACTTCTACGAGCACCCCTCTCTACTGCTGTTGATCCTTCCTCCTGGGAGTCCAGGCAATGATGACATTTTGTTTTCCTTCAGCTCCTCATATACTGAAGAGGAAAACACCAAATAACTTCTGCAGGAACCATGTCAAGAAATACACCCCATTCGTTAGTGGTTCCCTCTTTACAACAACATTTTGATATTCCTATCAGCCAATTTAATAGTCCATTTCACATAAACGTTACAGATTCTGCATTATTCTCGATGAGTTGGGGCTTTGCCATATTAAAGACCAGGCACTACAGAATTCTATTAGAGCCTCTTCAGACAGGAGAACAAATAACACAACGATCATTTGGAGTAGTATCTTAAAGTGATATCCCATTTGCATTATTGTATAGGCTGGAAAGGAAAAAAAAATTATTTCCAATCCTATTCCGCACTCTTTACTTGCAATTTTTAACCAGTTCCTCCAGGAGAAACAGGGTGAGGAAGATGAGAGATAACTGTGTGTCTATTTGACAGGTTGAGGAAAAAACCCCAATACTGAACACAGCAAACCCTCTACTTTCAACTGCCAATGGCAGCAAAATCTGGGATCAAAAGATACAACACAGTAGCTCTCAAGGTGACGCAACAGGAGGAGAAAAGCCTTGTGAAAGGTGACTGAGTGAGAAGCATGGGAGTGCTGCCACAGTTTGGTTTGGAGACTTACTCAGTACTTTCGGCCAAATTTTAGACATTGTAATTTCTTGTCTAGAGGAGACGGTTCTTGTCCAGTCCAAAAAGACAAAGATGAATAATAAGGATTTACCTGAGATTTTAAAGATATAATGGTGTCTTCAAATTGCTGTCTTGAAGACGCTGGCATCAGACCTTTGAGTTTGGTTTCATAGTCTTGTCGTATTTGCATAATCTGTAACAGAATGAGAAAAAATTTATACCTAGAGGGCTACTCCCACAAGGCAGAGAGCAGCTTTTTTGCTTCTTTGGACCAATTCTGTGTAAACACAGAATTGTGATAGCAAGGGAAAGGGGAGAGAAGAAAAGATCAGCAAAGACCTGTAAAGAGCAAAAAAGAGGAAGAAAGGAAAAAGAAATTATAAGAAAAAAGAATATATGGAGAGGAGGAAAAAATAATGAAAAGGAAACTGTAAAGCATTTGTGGGACACGGTCTGAAGAAGGAATAACTATCCCTAAACCTATCTCAGTAGAGCAAATTGATAGCCAGAAGTTTTCTTTTTGGCTTTGGTGGGATCTGAACCAGGTCAGGAGAGTGAAATTCACCTCTTACTCCCTGAAATAAGGTGAATTACTGTTTCCCAAGATTATTTTTTACAAAATTTCTCATTTTGAAGAAGCTTTTAAGGACTTTTTTTAATTCATTGTGCACCTATTTATTTTCAGTGTCTTCCTGGACTTCATTGAGTCTATGGAATTTTCAACAAACAGGTTCGAGCATCTTAGACATGTTACGAGACCAGATGTTCACACCAGAAGGATGACTCCTAAAGGGGGCTATTTCAGTCCATGACCTTGTTGAAGAGGTGCTGAGTGAACAGTACGGTTCCAAGGCAGAGCTACGTGAAGACAGAGCAGCTGGAAGGACTGCACTCCTATCTCCCCTATTTGCCGAATCTTGACCCCGCACAGTACGGAGAGTGCGGTCCAGCTCCATCCATCGAGCCGCGCAGGACTGCTCACACGCTTTAAGACTTGGCTGGATCAGGGCCTCACATCTGCATTTAACCTCCAACAGGATTAACCGCTTAATTCAAATTAACCGAGTACTTAGGTGTTTTTCTGGATTAGCAGCTGAGTATGTAAATAAAGGATAAAGGGATTCAATATCAGATTAACTTATATCTTTAAACTTTCAAATTGAATCTTTTATTTCCCGATGATTTACACACCAACGCCATTTTGTGCTAATTTTGTTTTAGTTACCAGATTGCTTAAATCTACCATTGCAACCACAAATCAAAACCTCAGTCTTAGATCTGAGGAAGCCCCGAGTCACAACCTCCAGCTCCCAGCCTGCACAGGTGAGAACCAAACACAAAGTTCACTGCGAGATGGGCCAATTCCCATCCTACGGAAAAGACGCGTAATACCATTATTGATACAAAAGGAGTAAAACAATCTGATGAAACTTTAGGACAATTCTGCCTGGGAGTCATGCCGACATGCAGAAGAAATCTCCAAATCTCTATGCAAATAGGCAATTAAGGCTTTCCTTGAGAACTGCAGGTAAGTGATACCACTATGCAAATCTAAGTTAAAAACCAAAGGATGAGACAGGAAACCTTGTTTGAACTCTGCTTGTATGTAAGCCAGTGATCAAAATTCATGTTTTTGAGAGTTACTCCGATAAATTTATGCTACTATTTCTATAAAGGCTTACAAAGTTATGCATAGGTGCTTTGCCAGGATAAATATTTTCTGAGCCAATGCCTCATTTGGGTGGGGACCTTGATAGAGCAGAAACGTATATTTGAGTTAATTCAACGTGTTACTTTGCTCTCGGTGAGATGGGAGCAGGGACAGGCAGCTAGAACAACCAAGTGCTTTTACTTCCCAAATTTTGAAAAGTTCTATTTCACAAGTAAGAGGATCTAGATGATGACTTTGCCAATACACTGGGGTGACTCAATGGGCACAGAAGCTCCATCGCAGGGGCCTGACTCAAGCTCTGCATTTTCAGGTGATGCAGGTGTCAGGAGCTGAGCCTAGACTCCGATACACCTCAACACCACGACCTAGCTGTGCCTACAGAGCTTCCGGGACTCCCACCAGCATCCTCAGGTACCAGCACCCAGCAAGGGCCCCTCACTACTATTTTTCCCAGAGGAAACTCAAATCATTTAAGTAGATGCAACAACAATTTTAATACAGCTCCGTGAGTGAAATAATAACATTCAAATTGTGCAACTGTCTTCTTTCAACCAGGTCACTGCTTCTAAAAGTTCAACCTGCAAATAAATACATACCTGCTGTCACATCACTGCTGACGTTTGCTACTAATGCTGCAAAGCAGCGAGGGGATTGTTCCCTTTTCACAAAGGTGCTTCTTGGGAAGCCAGGAAGAAATACCTACTGTGCTTTATAACATGGACATGTACTACTGGGTGGGTTGAAAATGGAGAAAGAAATAAGAAACAAGGCTTGGCAGCTGAAGTACTGCTTGGGGCTGATTTCCTACGCTGTTTCAGAGAGAAGACACCCACCTTTTTTTGCAGTGAAAACTGTTCTTTGGGATACAAGTGCCATTTGTTTGTTTGCTGTGACAAAATACGCAACTTCCAACTGTGCTCACTAATAACTGCATCACAATAAGATGAAAATAAGTTCCCAGCTGTTTCCTGTCGTATGATGATAAACAACATGCTGGTATTTTTGGCTGACGTTACTATCAAGGTTTATTGACCCAAGAGATTAAAATAGTGCATGGCAAAAATCTAAATCACTTCTTATAACTGAAAAATAACTTACAGCAAGCTAATGTATACTAATTTTAATGGGGGGAGGTTTTTATTTTTTAACACTTATTTTTGACCAATGAAAGCTATGTCTGCAGGGATTTTTTTCTTTTTTCTTTTTTTTTTTTTTTTGGTGCCTTAAAGGCTTTTTTGTTCTTTTATAGCCTCAAGCTGCCTCCCTAGGATCCACAAATACTGTGTCTCCTCTTGCACTCTTGAGACAGGTTTAAAATCGCAATTCTTCAGCCCTCAGGAGGGCTTTAGTCTGCTGGATGAGGATAGCTCTATTTCATTTACTTTGTGCTCATTTTTCTTCAGTCCTGTGAAAGCTTTTTTCTGAAAATTCATTTTGGTGAGTTGATTTAATCCATGAACCCCCAGGAAGGTTTTATAGCTTTTAATATTAAGCTGCCATACTGGCCTTTGTTTATTCAGGTTGGTGGCTAACATACGAGGTTTAAAGTTTTACCATCAATCATCTTTGGTGTCAGGAGGAACAACTGCGAGCTGAAGTTGCCACACATAGCTCATGTACGCTTTGTCACGGGATAAATTAGAAAAACGAGACAAATATGCACAGAATTATGCAAAGCGATGCAAAAAGCAGGCAAGTTATAATTTCACAGACTATGATGAAATCCTGTCATAGTGGGGCACTGACCAAAAGAGGTAAAAGTTGGTTCTGACACCCAGAAGAGACATATCCAAACCTGAGCTTTGCAAACCAAGCGGTCAGGCTGCCCCAACGCTGTTCAGTAATGTACAATGAGTTGCAACTTTACTACTCCAAGGACTCTTCGGGTGGCACAATTCAGTTCTGCAGCTACTCGGTATTTCTAAAAGCTGCAGAGGGATGTTTGTGGGGCAGGGTTGGCAGCAGATGGGAGGACAGGACCCATCTGCGAGAGGTCCCATGGGCACCCAGCTGCACTGGAGTCACTCTCCTTCCTTTTCGAACAAAAAAACTTCAGCACATCCAGGAGAAATGCATCATCTTCAGGATGAGCAGGTGCATTTTAGTCCATGTGCTAAGAACTGCCTGCAAACCAGAGGATACTCTGCTTCTCTTCTAGGCTTTGCTCTACAGCCACAACCACACCATATCTTATTCAGGTTCCCCTCACCTAGCTCTCCCCTTCTTACTTCTGAGAGGTCTGCGATGCTGCATTTATCATCCAGAACACACTGGCCCTGGTGCAAAATCCCCAGCTCATTAAAAAAACAAAAAAGAAAAGAAAAAAACCAAAAACCTGAACAAATGTGACCTTCTTCACATCACCCAACTCTAAATTACTCTATGTGAAGCAGAGAAGCATAAGGAAAATGCAAAAGAAACTCTGAAGGAATCACTGCCAAAGCAAATGGAGGGACCAAAGAAGAGTTGCTCAAGTTCCTTTAAAAAACCCCATAAATCTCATCTTAAAGGGCATGAGGTTAAGATTTTTGTTTATATCAGATAAGAATCAAAGGACAGTTCACTTAACGAAGGCTTTGTGGGTTTTTTAGTATCTTAATTTCTGCCTCTTTGTAATATTTGTGAAGGATAATAATTCCACGTGTGCCAGGAAATACTAGCATAGTGACCAAAAGGCATAATTAGGATCATTTAATTATAATCAAATTTTCTCCATGTTTCAGGGGGAGTATGATGAGAAAAGCAATTTCCTGCCTCTCTCAAATTCTTTCCCGCATTATTTAAACAATGATATGTTATACTGCTGTTTAAAAGGTTATGCATCTGCTCTGCAACACACGGCTCTGAGAGAAGACACGGAAGATCTGCTGTCATAAATCTGAAGACAGGTTAGGGTAACAAAAAGGTAAAAATAACTCCTTTGGCCTTAGGCAAATCATTTAATCTCAGACTGAAGTCTCACCCTTCTAAATGAGGATAATAATGCTAATACTGCACAGGTCAACTTCGTTCAGGTGGTGTGAGGATGGCTGAAGTAATTTTCCAAAATCACTTTGGAAAGGGCAAGTGAAGGACAAACTACAACAATGCCATCCCAACTGGGAAAAAAATCAACCCCCCCAAACAACCCAAAGAATGTCAAAGTAATGATTAATCGCTGCTTTTTTGTGTTCTCCCTAATGACAGTGACTCCTCCTTCACTTCTCAGCACTCCTAAACTCCAGGTGAGCGTAGCTCTACTTGCACAAAACTGCTAGAGTCTACATGGGCCCCTTCCTCCAGCAAGTGGCCAGGGGACACTGGGCAACGTGTATAACCAAGGAACCAAATCTACCCAAACCTGCAACTTCCTTCAATTTCAGATCCCTCAAGTTCCTGCGGTAAAAGCATATTTAATTGGAGCTTGAAATCTTCTGAAACAATTTCTCCTAATGAAGAATGAAATGATGTATCCCTTTTTGAACGAAGAACAAGGTCTGAACGTTTGTCTGTTGACAACATAATCAAACGTGAGTGTTCACCACTGTTTAGTCCACATCCGTTCTCATTTCGGGCAGTGGGTATTTCCATTCTGGCTGTGCAATGTACGTTGAAATACGGCTGAAATATGGTTCTTCCAGACTTAGAGAAACAGAATGCAATTTGATACAAATGGTCTCAAGTTCTTAAGAAAAGTAATGAATGCTATAAATTGCATGAATTTGGCTCCGTCAAAAACAGTAACCGAGCAAGATCAGCTGAGCAAGTTATTTTGTCAAGTGCACACCATGTTCTCCACGGAGAGAATGCTGCTGGAGAACCTCCTCCGTTCTGACAGCTTCAATAAAACAGAAATTGGTGGCGTGGCCGTCCTCCTTGTTTTCCTGTCTTTAGCTAGTAAACCATCTGAGCGTCCCAAACATTTTTGCCTTGTTTTCTACTGACCCGCAGGGACCTCCAGTTATGCTGAGCCGCTCGCTGCACACGGAGCTTTCTGCTCTAAATTGTTTTGCTTTTTTTCCAACCTGCATCCAAGAGGTCTTATTACTTTGGTGGCTTGTATTTTGACATCTCTCTTTTCTTAACCAAGATCTCCCACCTGGAAAATCCTCTGTTTGTACTTAAGCAATCTGAGCCTACATAACTCATAGCTGCAAAGGACAGGACGGCAGGCAAAGCTTTTTAAAGAAAAACACCAGTGGGCTGCATATGGCAAGAGCAGCATTCTTGGGATTACACGAGTTGGAGAGGAATAAAAGCTTTCACTGTCAGCACCAGAGAACAACCAGGAATGTTGTGGCTAGAAAATTCGCACTGTTCTCTCAGCCTCCCCCTCTCCAGGGCTCTGCTATTGTTCCAGCTGGGATTTGGAGGATTCCCGACTTCTTTTCCTCCCTGTCCAAGTGACTCATCGCATACACCATCTCTGTCCCCGAGCACTATTTCCTTCAGCTCTTGTCAAGGCTGTTGTTTCATCGGCCAGAGAGGTCATTACTGCATCACGCGGGTCCTCCCCTCCACAGGGCGAAGGGGACTCAGGACATGGCTCATCCCCCAACCTGGAGGAACAAAACCCAAACCAGCCCAGCCACGAACCAGCGCTGCTGGGCCAAGGCTGAAAACAGGGTGTTCACTCCGGCTCTGCTGATTTCTAATACGCTATCAAGATACAGGCTGAAATAAAGCTATAAGCATCTTTGACACCACCACTGGAACGTATTTCTGTGTTTCAGCTGTACGTTCCGGCATGTGTTACCTTCTGTATAATCCCTTCCATCCTGGGGTGGTTCAGCAAGTCAAGGTTTTGGTCTCTGATACGGGGAGGTGCTGAGCGCTCGCGAACGACAGCGAGAGCTGACAAAGCTCAGCAGCACACAGGATTAGGTTCAGTATTTTCACACTGACTGTGTGGACAAGCAAATCTTTGTAGATAATAATCAGAAGCCGCTTTTACTATCACCATTTCCCCTCTTTCAAGAACAAAAATCTAATCGGCATCTCGTCTGGAAAACAAGCTGCCGGCTTTACAAAGCCTCACGTTGGTAAGAGTCTGCTCAGCTTTGGGCATGGGTGAGGATGGGCAGCGAGGGAGACAGCCACGGCTGCACTTCCTGGATGGACGTCTGATCAATGGCAACTGGGGCTGATTAACTGCAAACAAAATAACACCTTAGAATTTAAATTATGTTAATTCTGTCCGGTCCTTTTTAGCTCCATCCAGGCACCGCATCACCTAGAAGAAATGAATGGGCGGGTTCACTAACTGAGCACACATCGCTGAGAGCCCATGCTGGAGATGAGGCGTCTCTGCTCTTCTCCGGCTGGCTCCTCCATGCATTCACATTTCTTCTTTTTTTTTCATTCCCTGCATTAAATATCAGCATCGTTGTCCCCTGTAGTTCTGCTTTAAACACATCTGAAAGAACAACATTCCCTTAATTGATAGAAAGCAAGCAAACCACAGACACTGAGATGATGTGCTGCTCTCTTAAAAGAAAGATCTCTTTCTCATTCGCTACTATTTAAGACAAAGAGCTAGAAAACTGACATTTAAAAATCCTCTCTAATTCCTGCATGCCGGCATGTGCTTCTATTCTTTTCTGCTAAAAATTATCCTTTTCCTTTTAAACTATTTGTTCTGTAGTTTCTGTTGCAGTGTCTTTCTCCAGCTGGCCACTTTGTTCCAGTAATTCCTTCCCTTCTATGAAGCAGGAATCTATCTGTGTATTTTCCAGTTGTGTCTGATTACCAAAGCTCACATTTGATCACTGACTTCCACACGTACATCATCGTCCACCTCTTTGCCCTCCGACAGTTGCACAGTTGGTGAGATCCTTCTCTCCTGCAGTTCCTGCCATATGGAGCTCCCAGGAACTTTCAACTCCATTGATTTCCAGCTCCTTTCATATCCCACCTGCAAATCTGTTTTTCTGTGCTCGAATCTCAGCTCCTATCTCCTTCTGATAATCTGAAACTTTGTGCTATACAGTACAATTTACTATATTTGGGTTAACTCCGCATTCCTTTCATAGGGAGCCATTAGAGAAAATTCTACACAAAATATAAAATACATCACATGCAAAGTTATGATTTATTCTAACAATTTCAGTCTTAATTAAAAATAGGGGGACACTTTGTATCAATGTGATTAATGAATATATCAATAGAATTGCATGTAAGGTAGACATTAGCCAATGAAAAAATTCCAAATAACTCCAGTAGCCATTTTATGGTGCTTTTGTCCACGCTGCCATTCACCGATAGGGGCACCTATATCCATTGAAGGTCCTTTATAGGGATGTAACCATAATCAGTTTGGTTCTCACCCAACAGCCTCCATCAGGATGCCTGAAAAGGAAACACCACCAAGAAATGGATGCTTTGGTCTGTGTACGCCACACAGCCCGACCAGTGTGCTCCCACTCGGACTCTTCACTGCTTGGATGTGGCTCTGCAACATCTTCTCTTCAATAAAAATGATTTAAACTTGAAATTTGTTGACCATAAGTGGTTAGAAAAGCCATCTTCTGCTGGGCTGCCTGCAGACACTGACCCAGCAGATTTTCAGGTGCCAGCCCATGGGAGCTACACCCCTCTGGCTGTTTGTCGTCTCCGTTTTTCACAATATATGTACATATATGAAATGCTTTAGGGGAGGAATACAGATGAAGTACGCAGTGCCCTCCTGATCCCAGTGCTTGGGGTGTCGGCAGAGCAATGGATGGACAGGGGGAGGACCCTCCTCAGCCTCACAGAACGTCAGAAAAACAAGCGCTCTTCAGACACAGCCACTTCGGTCCGTGCTGGTCACGAACAGAAACCACAGGAACTATTTTAATGTGACAATATTTGGTGTCACTGTTCTTGAAAGTCACAGTGGAAACTTGCTTCAGATTCTCACTCTCTCCCCCATCGCTCCGGAGGCTGCTGAGCCCCGGTGTCAGCGCTGCCTGCCCAGGGGGTGAACCGCCCGGTCGCAGGCAGCGACAGGGCAAGGGCTGCTCCCCGTGAACCACTTCTGCGGTTAAGATCATTCGGATCTAGACGAAGCTTCCCATTTCTGTGGGAGCAGAAACGGGTCTCGGGGGGAACATTTTGGAAGCGTTTCAGTGACATGGGTTGAAGCAACCAGAGCAAATGGCAGAATTTCATCACCAGTTCCCGTGCGTGCTGCCTGTTGGTGTCTCGGTTTCCAAAGCTGCTTGTTTTGCAGAGCGAAGGCTGCCTAAATCCTCCTCGCCTGCAGCTGGCCACAAAGCAAAGCTTTTATTTTTAAATACCTAACCTAGAGCTTTCCAGCCTGATTTTACACGACTCTAACAGATCCTGAGAAAGACTTTACCCTTTGGAAAAGTCTGGAAATTGGGGTGGGTGGGTGTGCAGAAGCACTGCCTGGCTTTCGCTGTGGTCTGGGGCACCTGAGCTAGAAGCTCTGCACCAGGAGACAGGCTGTGTTTGTACCAACCTTCCTGCAGTGGTTCACCCACCTCCAGAGGGAGGAAACTCCACTGCTTCCGTGTGATTTTTGCAGACCATGCACAGCAGGATGATGGAAGTGAGGGCAAAGATTTTCTGTGGATTTATCTGATTGCATTTAAAACTCCACGATATCTTTAAAAGTAAGTCTGAAGAGAAATACAGACCAAAAGCCCTAAACTAGTTAATATTACTCAAGTCTTCCAGGCATCGTTGTCTTAAGAACCATTTGGGACCATACCCTGGACATAGGCATCTGTTGTTCATCTTCGTCTTCCTGATTGTACTCAGAGCCCCACAAATCTGCAGGCAGTAGCACTGTTCCCGTCAAGGGGAAGGTGTGGCAGACGTTAGAAGTTCTCCGTGCTACACAGCAACCGACATTTCAGAATGATGCATCACAGCATTCATCTGAGAACAAATATATTTAGTTGGCATGGAAACAGTGAGTTAGGCTGAATGTGGTAAATATCCAGCAGTCATGAAAAATTGAGCAAGTGAGAATAATAAACATTAAAAATGAAAATGCGCTGAATGCTTTTGAATCAGCTCTTTTACAATTATCGCTCCTGTTTTCATTTGAACATGAGTGAAATCCACTTAACAAACTAAGCTGTTCCATTTTATTCCAAATACTTCTACAACATCCTTATTCAGATAACGCCTTTCTCTCTTTTTTATAATCTATTTGAGAAAAAAGAAATTAAAGGGCTGGAAATCTACATTGGTATTCTCCTTCATTTCCTCAGTAATATTCACGGATTGAACTTAATTGATTTTCTGTCTTCAGAGAATCTCTCTCCTTTAAGACTCCATTGGTGACTTGACTGCTTGGAGGAGTATTCCCATGGTTTGAGTATCTATGGTGTTGCTACTTCAGTTATTTGTGAACATGAGAAACTCTTTTCTCTCTATTATCCCCGGTTAGAAATTTTACAGCATTCCCAATCCACTCCTATAGTTAAAAACATTAGAGCAAGGAATGAAGAGAACAGATACTCTTCTCGCTGACAAAATTCTTGCATGTAATTCTCAAAAGAGATTCTTGGAGCTTTTTACTATACTGAGTTGGGGTGATAACCCTTACAAAAACAAATTTTAAATGAAATGAGGTATTCTAAAGAAATCTAGGTAATAAAGCAAGATGATCACTACTATTAATTTTCATACAGGCCCTAATTCAGCAAAATCTGTTGCACATGCCTGAATTCCTGGATTCATTAAGGCACACGCTTAAGCTCTCAGTGATGTGCGTCATTTTTAATTACACGTTCACAGGACGTAAAGTCCTGTATAAACAATTTAGATTTTTCTAAACTGTGACTGACAACCTGCATGAATCCATATGATTCAAGAAAGAAAAACGTTCTGAGGAGAATAAAAGATCTTGCTGTCAGAAATCTTGTCTGATGTTAGCTCTGGGCACGTACCAGAGACAATCGATACCGTACAAGAGCCTACGATACAGGAACGTAACCTAAATGGGATTAGTCGACAGGAAGCTGGTTCCCAGAGTTACACAGTATTGAGATATAGAACTTCAGCATTGCTTTGCAAGGAAAAGGTTTGGACACACCCAAATTTCCTAGGAACCTTCCCAGACTGCTTTAACTGTCCGGGGACTGTATATCAAAAGACCTATATATAAAAAACTACACGTAAAGTGAGTTACACTTTATTTACTGCCAGGTTGCCACTTCCTATGAATACAATTACATATATCTCAAGAAGGTAGACATCTGATTTTTGGAGAAAGCTTCCGTTTTGACATGAAGAAACATGCTACAGCTCTGAGACTCCAACCTAGAAGTGCAGCATCCCTGACCACGTGGACCGCTGTCCTAGAAAACCGTGCTCAGCAGAGACAGGTCGGCCTTTACGGAAAAGATAAAATTATTTAGATTAGTCGAAGTTGGAGAACTTCCCAGGCACTTCTGACAAGGTGCCTTCATCTAGATTGGAACTCCTCCTTCTGATAACGTTGCCATATACTGCACCACAGACACAATGCGATTGCATCGACTCAGACTGTGAAGAGGATCGAAAAAGTAAACAGGAGTAAACACAAGTTCATACAAGAACATGGAAGTATTGGAATGAAAAAGCTCCATAAAAACAAGAGCTCATCTCCTGCTGCAGCAGCACGCTCGCCTCTAGGCAGCTCAGGGCTTGCCGTCACAGTCCTTCTAACATACTTCCCCCCTTATTTATAGGACAGTTTGTCTCTGCCTCTCTGGATAACTGTAATAAAGAAAGGTTAACTCTGTGCGATCACCAGAGGGTTACTGTCACAAAGAGTTAAGCTTTGTGGACCTGTCAGTCACTCCCAGAAACCGAAGAGTTATAAGGACATTGCACTGCAAAAAAGACAAACATGGAGCACCAAGATACCACCCAACAAGCCATAACGAGAAACATCTTTTTACTTTTAATTAAAAGCACAACAAAATGCTTTTTTCATGTCTCATTCATTTGTTTGTTGTTGTTATAGAATCAAAACACAGGATTTTTCCTTTTAATGAAAAACAGAAGCTGGTTAACCCTCTCTCCTCCTTATTTACAGACATGTAAAAGCTCAGAAAAGTGGCCTTTGTGAAGGCGCCAGTGCAAACTGTGATGTTTTTATGCAATTCTGATTCAGACAATATTGGGTAAAAGCAGAAAACAAGTTCTAAGTTACTGCCTTAAATATTTCAATTCCCTGGTTGGCTGGGGAGTCGTTAGCTACTGTTAATACTTGATGAACATGTTTACAGGTAGCCTGGCCAAGACATAATCACTGGAAATATGGTCAGAGCTGTCATTTTTGCATTTTTCTACTAGAGAGATAAGCATAACTAACGCATTAACCAGACACACTAACAATTTTCAGAACGTTTGTCTGCAAAACAGACCAAAGCCACCTAAACAAAAACACCCTCAATGGCTCCAACATCTTCAGAAAGTCCCAATGGAAGAATGGCAGAGACAAGACTGCCGACAGACTCGGACACGAGCGCTACCATAAGCCTGCTAATGTATTTCTGCCATGCAGGAAAAGCTCTAAGCTGGATGGTGCAGTGTCACTTAAACAACATTTCTGTTCCATTTATACTGGGGAACGGGATGGCACCAGCTGAGTTAGTCCTTCATTAATGTCCTGTGGAGAGGGTAGTCCTGTGGGTTGGCTTGTACCAGGTGCTCACGTAAGAGAAAACCTTGAGGCAGACGGGGGGGATTGCCCTGTGAATCCGCATGCCTAGCCTTCTACCTCTGTATCTCACAAGTCATCTTGCGTTTCTTCTTCTGGATCCTCTCTCAAAATGGGTCAGAAGAAAAGCCAAATGTCAGTGGCAAACATTAAGGAAAAAACCCAAAGATATTTGGAAGAGGACTCTCACAGCTGTTCCCTGGGAGGGACAACCATGCAGCAACGAGCTGATTTTCCTCCTCCTTTTCCAGGAGGCTCTCTGAAGCCAAAACGCAATGCGTGCAGGCCAACTCACTCCTTATACCAAGTTCCTGCGATGCTGCAAGCATTGCTGCTAAGAGCATCCCTGGCCCAACATCTGGACTGGGGAGGCAGAGGGGGAAGGGAGCAGAGGAGCTAATCACTGACTCTCCCGAGAGGAAACACATGAACATAAACACCAAGGGTGCATGAGGGTTCCCAGGTATAAGTTGGACAACAACAATTGGGGCAAAAATATTTGTAATTCATGATTATTACTCTTCTACCACCACCCCAACTTACTACTCCTGCAGGTATAGATTTAGAAATACTTTATATGTAGGATATATGTTATGGATACTGTTTACTCAGCACTGAATAAAGGTCTCAAATGCTGCAAAACCTGGTTTGTATGAAAAATCTTTAAATTCATTTGTGATTGAGATATCCACCACCTGTATATTTTCTTGCATTCTTCAACTGAATCTGGTCTGAATGCAGATCGTTGACACTCCATTTCAAAAACAGCCTGTAAACTACATACACTAAACCTCTGATTTCACTGGAAGTGTCCAGAATCATTTTAGCACTATTAATCATATGGAACTGTTTACAGACAACATGCCCAGACAATGGATGTATAAGATCAGGAATAAAGATTAACTTGAGCTCAGTTATTGTCCAATTATAATTGTCTTCATACAAGGCATTAAACAACAGGTTAGAATAGTCTCAGAAACCTCCACTGAAACAGTCCAGTCAGATCAAAATAAACACATAATTTAACAGCTAGAATAGCTGAAATACCAACTTGAAATACAGAGCACGAGATAAGTATTTGCCTGTAGGGTTCAGACAGTTTAATTCTCTTTTATTACCGAGAAAACAGAGAAGAAAGCTAGCTGAAAATTTTGCAGAAAAATATGTGCTTTTGCTTTGAAGCAAGGTATTATTTTTAACCATAGAACCTCCTTGCCCAAGGGAAGAGGATGGAGGGGGTGCAGCAGCCAGTACCTGCTCGTGGGTCTCCAGCTCCCTGCGCTGCAGCTTCTTCTCTGCAGCCCGCACCTGACTGCGGTAACTGTCCACTTCGTCCTGTAAGGCCTGAAACAATACAAAACACACGTGAGACACATGGGGTGGCAGAAAACTTCCAGGTAACGTCTTTCAAAGAGCTGATTAGGAAAGCGGCGCAGTATCAGCGCAGCTCCTCAGCTGCAGCTGCTTCCAGCGGTGTGTGACACCCGCCAAGACACAACAGACCCAATTTGGCCACTCCTGTTGAGTAAAGTTATTCTACAGTATTCATACTAAAAACGCAATAAATATCCTCAAAGATTGAAAGGGAAAAGGAAATGTTGCAACTGAAAATGTCTCAGATTTTTCGTACAACCTGTGCTTCCTAGGAACACTTTTGCAGTGTACCAATTACTTTTCCCTTAAGCCGGAAGAATAATCCTCTCTCTGGAAAACCACATTTGGAATTTGCAGTGAAAACGTATTCCATGTTCTGAAACGGGATCCTCACCGGGACGAGGGGCTCCCCTCGCGCACCATAGCAGTCTAGCATGTGATCCTCACATGAAGTATATATGGCAATAAATAAAAGGAATATTAGGATCATGTCACTTTACCACAACTATCCAGTCTTTATTTAGATCAGAAATAATCGCTTCTAAACCAAGCTCATAAAATGCATTGACAAATTTATATTGTCATTATTGTTCTTCTATATTTATTTTTATTTTCGGCAGTCCCTTGGAGCCTTGATCTTTCTGCTCAAAGCTTAACAAAAGAGCAGTCATGCCCCAAGGAACTGATAGTCTATGTTAGTTCTAACAGATACACACCAAACAAACAATACGAAGTTCCCAAGTTTTTTTTTAAAGTTTCCTAGTCATTGTTGCATGTTTGAATACACGCTTAACATTTACTTACACATTTACTAAAAGCTTAGTTATGTTGTCAGCCCGAACAAAGGCATTGTGAACTGCAAGTGCTGACTCGAAGCAAAGTGCACAATGCGCGTGGTAGATTGACACCAACACAGAGGCGGCTGTGGCAGCAGAAAGGGAATATTTTGAGTTATCTTTTGTATGGCAGGAAATCAGGGCATTGCTACCCATCAGCTGAGACGCGTGGTGTGGTGTCAGGACTGGACCTGGGAAGGGACACGCACTGGAGATTCGCTGCAAACGACACTGAAGGTGCCTCCAGTGTTGCTTTTTAAAAAGCCCAGCTGCACAGAGACCTTCTGTAGAGCACCCCAGAAAAGAGCGCCCAGCGAGGCCATGGGCTCTCGGCACGTTTCCCAGAACATGTGATATGGTTAATACTTGCTTCCTCCAAGCAGAATACCCGTAGTAAACCAGGATCATTAAAAGTACTCGCAGAGAAAAGATTTAACAAAAAAACCCCCTTGCTCTTTTCCACAGCCCTGAAATACTGTACTCTCAAATCATTTACAGGATAAAATTGCTATTGAGATAAGATAAGAGGACTACTTACGATAGATCTTGCACATTGTTTTGAAGTGATGCCAGGCATTAACTTTAAAGTCTTACAGCTATAAGACTATTACATGTTCCGATGCCAAAAAATTTTACCAGACCCAAGCATGAACTTCAAATCTGCCCAGGGACTTTTATGCTATCACCGCTTCTGAGAAATGTTGAAATCCAGGCTTGGGACATAGAACAGTGCTCAACAAGTCTTGCAGTACCAGGAATTTGCATTAATCTAATGAAGTATATATGGGAATTGTAAGCTGTTTGTTTCCTTTTTGTACACCTACTTATGTAAGGTAAAACACACACAAGCACGCTCTGATTTAGGAACTGAAACGATCAGGTCATGCAGTGCAGCAATGAGATAAGGAGCAGGGCCGTTCTGTGTATCAGACACAGTTAATTTGACAAAAGTCCTGCTTTAACTCCAAAGCGTTCAGACATAACCAGAACAAGACCCTCTCAGGAACATTCACAGAGCACATTTTGGTTAAACTACAGAGTATGACCAGTCTCCTCCTGCTATTTCCACAGCATCAGCTTATACAGTCCAAAGAGCATGGTTAAAAAAATGAGGGAGAAAACCTCACTACACATCCGTCGTCCTAGCCAGAGTCCCTGCTGGTGCTCAAGAGCAAGTTTCACTCTTTTGCAGGACTTTGAAGATGGTCAAGAGATCACATGTACGAATGTCTGTGTGTATATATATGTACCTATTTGTCTCAGAAAACAGCTTTGTGTCACATTCCATCACCGATCTGCAAGTACTGAACACAAAACAGCATCTCAAATTATTCCTGGTAAGGACTTAATATAGCAAAGGAGAGAACTGGTGCTCCACTGCCTCCTCTCTCAATTTTTCCATTTCCACTTCTCTTACTTACAACAAACATACTTCGTAGTGACTCCTTCAAAGCTGAGGGTTTGCAATGCATCTTAAAGTAATCCAACTTGGGAAATTTAGAGAATAGAGTCTTTGTTAGGTCCACCTCCTCCAGACAGCATTTGCCAGCATGGAGCACACGTGCTTTGTTTCATTACGAGAGCAGACAACATCTCAAACAAGTACAGTTTAGAAACGAAGTGTCTTTGCTATGGCATATGAGTGTAGCCAACTATCAAGTCTTATAATTATCCATTCACCGACTGTCCAAACCAGAATGTACCGTACGAGCTTACAGACTTTTCCAATCACATTGCAACCGGCCATTGGTATGTTTTGTATTGGGATGGCAGAAAGAAAAAACTCCTCTGATGGAGGGTGAGCACCTCTAACTTGACCATGTTTGACCATTGCCGTGTGGCATAGCCACGGTCCTCCTGGTCCCTCTGGAGAATCTCGGTTTGTGTATAAAAGATGTTCCATGAGTAACTGATGTTCACTGGGGTATTTCCGCTTTCCTACCAGCACAAGGACAGAAAAGCAAAACCAAACAATCAGTATTCGATCAAAGCCGTGCAAAGTAAAAAAGTAACATCAAAATCTCATGGTTGCTGTAGATTCCTGCATATGATTAGCTCTGAAAATAGTAATTAGAAGTAAGCAAGTTTGTTGCCCATGATTTTAACTCACTAGGAAGAATCCTGATGGATGTCATGAATAATGCGCCCTTTTGAAGATCACACTGAAAATTCTCTCTACTGTCAAAAAGCCTCATGTGCAGTGGCCAGAGCCTGACTGCCGATAGCTGCTTCTGAAGCTCCCCAGTACCCTCCAATCTTTTCCTGCATCTTACAGAGCAGCTTTTGTCACATAGAACACTTAAAACCAGCAGATTCTTACTCCAGGTACACCACAGAACATTTCTTTTGTAAAACTAAACAATGGGGCTTGTTCTGTTTTCTTAGAAATGCAGTTTTTATTCTACAGCTTCAAAGTGTCAGATTTTGCCCAAAGACTTACAAAGCTTATTTTTAATAACTGCTGAGATGAAGAAAAAGGGATAAAAAAAAAATTAGTAAACAGGCCCATTTTTAAGTGTCAGAGGGTTTTTTCCCTGAACGGAAAACAAAGCCTAACTTATTTAGTTAGATTTTTCCAGGTACAGAATGCATCCCCGTCCCTCAGCTTTGCTAAGTTGACTTACATCGCTGTTATAAAGACCTTTCTTTTTTTTTTTTTTTTCAGTTAAACCGGCTTTCAAATGCCATGTAAACATGTTTGCTGTTGAAAGTCTACACCATACCTGACCTTGGAAGTGCTTTGTGTTGGCCTGAGAACAAAGAAATGAAATGTTTTGCTTTCCAGCCCAGATATCCTACACTTTGAAAAGCACTTAAAAATGTAAATGAGATAATAAGCTCTACTGCAACAATGTGGGTGAATTACAGCTGTATAAAAGGAACATTCACTTGATTTATTTACCAAAATGGAAAGGATCCTAAAATAAAATCATATTGAGAATGCTTTGGTCACACACAACTTTGAGAGACATCAGAAGGATGGAAGAGAAAAGCAACGGCACTGGGAATACATTGCTGAAATATTACGGTCAAATTTTGGAACCTCGAATGGAGCTGGTGGAGGAGTCCATCACTGTCACCATGATCCGTGAAACATTTGGTTGGTATGAAAGGAGGAAGGAACATCTGAACTGCGTTTCTGGGTAGGCACTAGTATTTTTTCCCCTATTACTCTGTTGCAGCTTGATTATCACCAGCAAAATGTCTAATGAAGGTTATTTCAAACCCAACTCTGCTCATGGTAACTTGGAACGCTTCGGAGACAACATGTGGAGTTAGTGCAGAGTTTGGCCTGTGCAGCTCGCAGAGATGCTGGGATGATGCACGAGACCGGAGGAATTCAGCCTGACTTCTGGGTGCCAGACTGAGCCTGCGAAAGAGGGACTTAAAAAAAAAAAAACCTCAACTTGTAAAGCATATAGTTTTGACAAGGAGCCACAGAGAGACAAAAAGGTACGATGCCAGCATTACAAAATCCCTTTTCAAGGCAGGAATAAATTTTTGGCATTAGTTACAGGGCTTAATCTAAATCAACTAAGAGCTGGTAAGAGAAAGAGTTCTAAGAATCACATGAACAAGTATGAAATGGGAATATATGAAGGATTTAGTCTTTAATATATGAAAACTGATTTGATTATCCTTTAACCACAGGATATTGTAAAAAAAAAAAAAAAAAGTTTTGGATTCCCTGAAAGAAAATTCAGTTCTGAGAGAATTACGTAAATGGAAATCATTACTACTTTTAATTACTTGTTATTGATTATTTCTGTGAAGAAACGGTATTTACAAAGACGGGGGGTTTTGCTTCTTCAGCCTGAAATGTTTTTCTACTTTTGGTGTGTCCCTGAGAGCGGACAGGGCTTGATTCCTGCTCCCATCACATCAGTGACGAGTCTGGGATCACAACGATTTCCCTCGCTGGTACTAAGGGCTGAACACGAGTGACACCAGGAAAGGCAAATCTTCTACAAAATGTTAAATACTGGTGTTTTTTCATTTTGAAAAACAGTCTGTCAGCAGGAAAGTCGCTGCTCACCCTCATCAGATTATGCCAGCGTCTTTTTCTGATATACCTATGTAATTTTATTAGCTGTACGAGCAACTCCGCACACATGGATGTGCATCTGTATCAAGAGAAGACCTCAACATTTACGACCAGTGTGGAGTAATCCTACAGCTAAAGGCAGCAATAGTTTGCACTTTTCATCTTCAAAAAATCTTTCAAATGTTACCAAATTAATATTATTATTAGTTAATGAAAGACGCAATAATAAAAGCTACCATAATTACCTACTGTAGTTTTAATTATCTCCTTACTAATGCCCATAGAAGAAGGCTTCCACTTCACATCCTCAAAACATGTGCCAACAATAATTCTGAATACAGGCCCTTCTTTAAGTGCCTTCTAAATTCAAATTACATCCATTGATGTGTTTTCTCTCTCCGTTCATGAGAAGAAAACCTCGCTCTGGAACTCTAAAGAAAATCCATGCGAATGTTAACAAAAATTAAGGCAAATTATGTTCCAGCAGTACATATGGAGATGCTTTGAAATTCTGTCATAGAAACACTCAATCTTGAGTACCTTTATCTCTCCAGGAAGCTGTAAGTATGGGCTGTCTGGGCAAAAACTTCTCCTTTATACTGCACGGTCTGACAAGTTACAGTCAAATGCAACTCTTATTCAAAGAAAGCCAGCCAAGTATCCCATCAAAATTAATATCAGATCTTTTTAAAGTAATAATTATTTTTGCTAAAATGCTTTTTGGAGATAAGTACATTTGTCTGGGTTTAGTACTACTATAAATAAATTGGGAAATTCTATCTGTGAAGATCACTGATGTAATGCCACGAGCCAAAGCAGAATGCTGATGCCTGAGCCAAACTGTTGGTGCATCCTCCACGCGCTTTGGGTTCTCATAGAGCTTGTGTCCACTGACACTGCTCGGAACTTCGGACACCGCACACTCTCTGGGGTGTGTTCCAGTCTGAAAATGTCTGTACTTACGTCCTCTCTTGTTTTTGGTGTAAAGCAAAGAAAATCTTATGGTTTTAACCTAATACATATGTTTGCCATTCACATATGGCAAAATTCCTTTCTGGTGGGAACTTTTTCACTGTTGTTGCAACACGCTATATATCCAAGAAGTCTCCTTTGATGTTGAACTATTGCTCCACTACTCATTATGCTACTGATTCAATATGAAAGGCAAAATTTCTGTGGTTTCTGTTAAAACAATAGCTTTGTTTTTGCAAACAAAGTTTTCCACAACCTATATGCAGGGGCCAACATAACTGCAACAGAGAAGAAAATATCTCTATTATTTTATACTGGAAAATAATTATAGTGTTTAATAACACAAATTATTCTTCCATCCTATAGGTAACATTACAATTACTATTATGACTGTACAGAAAATTTATGCTTTATTGCTCCTCAGGAACAGAAATTAAAACACCTTAAGCAATATTTTACGTTTCTAACACCTTCCTTCCACTGACCTCCTCATCTTTTGCCACCAGCTCAGCTTCATTATCTGGATGAAGTTGCTAACAATTAGGTATGGGTGGGGGGAACGAGAAGGCCTGCAAAGAGCAATCTGCACAGTGTCCCACTATGCAGCAACTGAACGGTGGATCTGGAAATCTTCATGCCTAATGCGTAATTTTAACTGCTAAACTCTATTTCGTGAAGAGTGAAGAACATGGATTACAACTTGGAATGAAAATGCAAATGGTAATATCTTCTGAAATGTGTCCCTGAAAGAGCTGGTTCCCCCCATTTTCTGCTATTGTTATGCAAAAAAAAAGGTTTCTTTGGTCAGGAATCAGATAAAAGGCACAGGATACACCGACTCCCACTTGGAATGACGTGAACTCCCACATACTGGCACATCTGGAAGTCTGGCTCACTTTGCTGACATTTCAAAATGGGAGTGAAAACCTTGCAAAACCACCCGGGCTGCGGGCTCTGCCCGCTCACTCGGGGCGAGCAGCTCCTTTCGCACCAGCCTGTCCTGCTGCTGAGGTCTGCCAGCAGGAGATGCCGTTGTGAAGTACAACAGTTTCTTCCCTTGAGGGACCGTGGGAAGAAAGAAGGGGGTTCAGGAAGGAGGGAATAATTTGACTCTAAGAACAAAATCAAGTCTCTCCAGTAGTAATGAAAAATTTTTCAGGTAGGTCACTTAAAAAAAACCTCTATGCAAACGTTTTTCCAGTGTGGTAGGCTCTAAGGCTGCACTACGGTCATTTTTTCACAATTCACGGGCAAGAGTCTGACTGGCTGTGTATTACACACTGTGCATCACGGGCTTTAGTTCCTGAGCAGTCCCTTAACACTTTCAAATCAGATTTCCTCTGGTTTGCTGTCTTTCGGAGATTCCCTGAGCACTGTTAGGATCGTTAGGCATATTTTTTCCTGCTTTGTTCCTATAAAATATCGGTGTGATTTCAGCACTTTCTGCAAATATCTAGTTGAGCTGATCAACCTTTTAGGATAGTTTTTTTCTGCAAAGTCTTTAGTTACATATCCCTAAAACACCTTCATAGCACTGGCAGAGCTATTTGTAGGCTTAAAATTAGGCAAGGGCCTAAGCATGTGGCTGCGTCAGGGCTTCACTCCATGGCGCTATGAACTCAACTCTTTTGAAAAGCAAAGGCAGAGTGAGTCCTGCAAAGATAAAAATTCAAAGAAAACAGCAGTCTGAATAGAAACGCCAGGGATTTTTTTCATGGAGAGCCAAGGCAGGAATTGTTTTCGCTTTGTTTTTAGTGGCCCAGGTGATAGGGACACGGGGGGAGGCAAGGTTCAAAGAGCAGTCGTAAACTTACTTTCATCTGCTTTTCTCAATGAACCACAAAACCCAACAGGCAGTTGCCATGTGCAAGCGTTGCTTTGGCTATTACCAGGGCATTTTAGGGATGTCGCGAGGAAGTCATTTGGAAAGCTTGTAGGCTTGGAAGATTTACCGTCATATTTACCTGGAGTATGTTGTTAGTACGCTTTAAAACGGGCTTTTCCTTTTTTCCAGACTCCACAAGCAAGTTTCATGGTCAAGAGCAGGGGCAGAGGTTGCGAGAGGAGAAAACTGCTGAACTTTTCCCCCCTTTCACTCTCAGGGGTGTAGACGGAAACACCAACGGTTCACATATACCAGATAAAATGAATCTCTTAAACCCAAAGATACCATGACATCTTAAGCGCACACTTACGAAAGAAAAGTTCAAAACTCCATTTTAAACCACTTATGAGAGGATTTACCAAGATTCTGCCTAATGTTGAGCTGACGCATTGTCAAAAACATTTATCACAAACCTTTTGAAGTTTCTTAGCTCCCCCTTAGTTATTAAAACTTGAACTGCAGAGTTTGTTATCAGCCTCCGAGCACACACAAAATACATCAGGTATTTTTAAAGTCAGCCTTTCAGCCTGATTTTGAGACTATCATACAAAATAAAACATTCCCAATCAGGTTAAGGTCTGACAGATAACGCTGAGCAGGCATAACTGCTGTGCCTGATTGATCCACAAGACAATTTTCATTTCCTAATTTGCTTTTTGTTAAACACTTTGCAATCAAAGGGAACCACAAGGAGGCTGCCATTCTCAGAGCAGGTTTCCTGTGAAGACCTGATGTCAGCTTCAACACTTCCAGACAACTTCTTGCATTTTTGATGTTATGTCGTAAGAATGCCTAAAATGTCACGTCAACGGATGTGCTGCGCTAGTAAAAAACTGCTATTGTGAATACAAATTAACTTGTAAAACACCTGGGTTTGCTGCTTGCTGCGTTCTTACCAATAGCTCTGCAAAAACAAACATCAGGCGTTCGAGCAGAGTTTCCTGTGATGGTTTAGAGAACGCCCGACTCATGATAAAGCATATTTATCAATCACTTGCTGAACAAGGCAATCTCCTCACTGCCGGGGGCTTCACTACCAGCTAAGTTTATCACCAAACTGTCACTTTAAGTGAGTGTTCGGAAACTTTACACCTGGAGACAGACCAGAGAGGTTCCAGTAGACCCCTAGTGCTCTACAAATGTGTCCTTAAAAGGCATTCCTTGTCACCGACGCACGAAGTCCTGGAAGTACAAACATTTCCAACAGGCTTTATGAAGCATCTTATTTTGCTGTGCTCTCTTAAAAAGTAAATATGAAAGACTCAGATACTTGTAGCCAATAGGCTAATCTGATTCCCAGTAAGAACAAAAGAAAAACTATTTACTTTGTGCAATGAACCAGCAGACTGCCCAGTATTGCTGGAATTCTTCCATTACATAAAGTAACACACATTCTCTTACACACACACAAGAAGGAATCTAATAATATCTTTATACCTTTCAAAGTAACCTTAATCAACAGTATTAACTTGTGAGGCAAACCACTGCTTTTTGAACTGAACAAGAGCGAGCTTGACTCAGCCGTGCCTGCACACTCAACACACGTAAGATCCGAGAGGCAGCAAAGTAATAGCTTCTAAAATTATGTCTGTAAGCCAAAACCGGGATGACTCTTGACAAGGCAGGATGCACGCTTGGAAACTTGGAAATCCTTCTATTCAAAGTCTTTAATGACCTCCAACACAATTACATTTGCAACAAGACATGATAATGCAATTGCTCCTATTTTTAAGAGTATGTGTGAAAACTGAGTATTTTTGAAGCTTGATTTTTCTTTCTATTTTTTAATCATGTTGAGATGAAGCTCATTTACTTAAAAAGAAAAAATGAAGAGGAACGTCCTCTGCAGCTGGTCAAACAGATTACGAAACTCTAATCTCACTAGCCTGAGGAAAACAAAAACTGTTTTTCAAGTGTCTATTTTAGAGAGCATTTGCTTTATACTTCTAAAAAGACGCATTAACGTAACTGATCAGAACATCCCAGAATGTTTCTGATCTAGTTAATCATATGACATTATGACGGAGATACTTGCTGTCATAATGCCAATGTTTCAAAACATTTCTAAAATCCTTTAAGTTCATAATTTTTTCAAAATTAGGCACGGGTAAGATCTATTTCAGCTTCTTCAGAAGTTTCTCCTAGTTTAGAGCTCTAGAATACTAGCACAGAGTATTTGAGACAGACAGACATTTAAGAATGTAGCAGAGAACGATGGCCAGCTCCACCATCTATTTAAAGGTTTCTGCTAGCTTTTTATTCAAAACATTTTACTCTAATTCCTGCATAACCCACTTCTGGGAGTACCCACCACCCGACTTCTTTATGTACTGTAACTACATAATGTCTTTCTAATGTAATTTTTTTGCTGAACTGGAACAATCGATGAAAAATAAAGAATTTGTATAGTTAAAATTTATTGTCTATCCTTCCCTTAAAAGCAAGTGTTTAAAACATTCAAGCCACACTTGTTGCACCTCCAAGGACTGCTGCGTGTTGGACAATGCTGGTCTGCAAACTTCTGGCAGGTCTGTGTCCCTCCAGGCCAGCCCTGGTGCGATCAGACTGAGGATTCCCTGGCAGACCCCTGACATGAGCATCACTACAACAGGCAACCGCTTGGCTGCACTTGAAACAAACACCCTGTGTTTGATCTCTTGACACTGATAATTTCTCCAATACCAGTAACAAATGTGTGATCTATGTACAGGCAAACTAGGAAGAGGATGAGAAGGGGGAAAAACAGTTGCAAAGCTATCGCTATGTCTCAGACACAGTTTTTGTGGAATATCAAGAGCTCTTATCTCAGTTGTGACAAAACAGATCTGATTTCAGTGGAGTTCTGATTGTTGTTGTTAAGTCTTTTTTTGTCCCAGTTTTGAGCTGAATGATGGCTGGAACACGGTGTTAAATCTGTTAGCAGATCTTTCTGCTGGGGCAGGGAAGTCTTATGTGGAAACGCACAGACAAGAGAGGACCTCAGTGCCACATAACAGAAGTTTTTGTTGAGTTACTGGTGAACCTTACAAGCATCCCCACGACATCTCTCTGCTTTTCCTTCCAAGGAACTCCCACAAGGCAGTTAAAACACTCCCAAATGGTAGACCAAGCCCAGAAACCATTCCATGGGGAAGGTTTTGCCTCAGACCATTTTGAGTGCTAAGGGCACAAGGACTCAAAGAGCAACCATGAGATGGACAGAACAAAAAGTGATCAAAAACTATTACATACAGACAGCAACTCCCTCAACTGTATCTGTCTGGAGAATGGGACAGTATACCGAGGAAATATCCCTGAATCTTCAGGCTG
>NW_010427393.1:88369-93329 GCF_000710305.1 Buceros rhinoceros silvestris | reverse complement strand
TCCGCTCTTTCCTGGGCATCTGTTATCAGATACCGCATCCCAGAAGAAGGTGGCAGATGGACTCCAGTTCGACCCAGCACAGCCACTTCTATTCTCCTTGAGCCAAATCAACCTTTGCAGATTATCTTCTACAGGAGTTCCAGGCTTTTGAACAACGAGTGTCAGAACTCGATACCCACATACACCTCGGGCATCATCCAAAATGCTCAGAACAAGAAAAATAACCCAATCACTGTTTTCCAGTTTCAGAAATGCTTGGCAAGAATGTTTCTGCGCAGGTAGAAAATGCTACAAGAGTTCGACTGGCTGAGGAACACTTGATCAACGCTAAGCGAATGACTGCCAAACCTGCTTGGCACATCTAAAAGGAAGGCAGGCTCTTTTCATTTTCTTTTTTCTTTTTTTAATATGTAACTAGTTCCAAATATTCTTATATGGATGACATTTTCAAAATGCAAAAGCATTAAAAATAACAGAAAACAGATCAAGTTCTAAAGTGCCACCAGTTTCTCATTTGTGCAGCTCCACACTAACGTCTCTCCTTAGACCTGCCCAGCACAGAGAGTGGAGCTCTCCAGCTACTTTATGCACACTCAAAAACTTTTCACAACTGAGACAAAAACTGCAGGAAAAGCAGTATCTGGTGCAGTGTGAAAGACCTAAGAATTCCAGCATTGTCAAAGTTGCATAAAACTTGATCTAGTTTCAGGATCTGATAAGGGAGCACAAACAAGCTTGTCCTCTGCAGAGCAGGTTTCGCTAACAGCAGCTTAGAGAGGGAGGAGGGACATCAGCCTGCTCACATCCGCCACGAAGGCTGGATTATTAGAGACAGGTGCTGGCAAATGAGTCCACAGCAAATGCAAATGTGCATTTCCATACAATTCAGGATGGAGGGGAAATCTGGTGGAGACAGTCAAGAGGTAAGAGCAGCATGTAAACACTTCAGGCAAGTATGAAAGTTAACGCTGATGGCAAAGACCTCACTGTATTCTTTGCCCATCAATCACGTCGCATTTTCCTGTGTTCTGCTTGCTTTTGGGGTTTACCGAAATGTAAGTAGAAGCGATGTGTTGTTCTGGTAGGAGGAAGAAAGCACTCCGTGAGGTATGAGTTGCTCCTTGGAGCTCCGAGCACAGCTGTGGTCAAAGGTGGAAACGCAGACAATTAAAATCCACTGATATGATTCAAACTGTTACAGAGGCTTCAGTAATTGCTGCTTTACCTTGCTGAATTACAAGTGCAACACTATAAAGGATATGAATGATATTAACACTCGGAACAAAACCACAAGGAATTTAAAATACAGGCAGATGGAGAAAAGCAGTGCTTTTTTCTGAAGCCAGGAAGAACCAATGCATGTCTTAGATTTGTCCTTCAAGCTGCCTGCAGAGTTCTGGCTTGTTGCAGGTGTTCCTGCAGGTATCTAACATTTGGTAGCCTGAATTTTTATTTACAGAGTTTTATTCTGCCACTCCCAAGCTTCTCAGTAAGCAAACAAGCTCGCTTTTGGTGTTTAGTTTTCTCTTGTTTGTACTTTCACCCTCTCTTACGTAACAAACTGGAAGACAGCAGCGCAGTGAGTGCCCAGGGCTCCTGGCATGGGTGAGCAGATCAGACACTTGCCCGCGGGCATCATCCCTCCCTGAATAAGCACATCCTCTTCCTGCGTGTCCTCCACGTTAGATCCTGGTAGTGGAAGGGACGATGCTGGGTGAGAATGGAGTCATGGTGACAACAGGAATAGAAGGGCCAAGCTGGACCGTGGCACCATCTACGGGTACCCGCGGCAGTCCCCGAGTCGTCAGGGTGGAAAAAACAAAGGAAAATGTTAGAGGACTTGAGGATTTAACATCTTTTCAGCAGTTCTAAAACAGAGAGCTAGTACAAGCTTAATTAAAACACTGCACTCCTGAGACAGAGGCTCTCCGGAGCCTGGATGTGTTCTGGACTAGCACTGCTGCCCACGTGGCAAGAACGCAAACACTGTGGTTTAGGAAAGCACAGCGCATCTGCACAGGGCTCTGGTGCTGACACGTCCCAAGTAATTATTTCCCAGGAAAAGGGACTGTTTTGTTTCCTCCTGATCTGGTTCCCTTGCATCCAATCATTTTTGTTTCAGAGATGATCTGATTTGTCTTCAGGACACGATCAAGTGATGCTCTCCTTCCTCCCCACACAGCAAGTGTTACTCCTTTGCGGCGGACTAAGCTGTAGGAGAGCAAACCCCAGCACAAAACTGAGCAGGGACTTTACGGCAGGTTTCAAAAAGAGAAGTGAATGGTGCTTTGCGCTTTTTGTCTTCTAAGGCCAACACAGGTTCAGGTCTGAAACCATGATCTCATGCCATGCGGGGCCAGGAAAATGGCATATTCAGGGCACAGGTTTCCAGCATAAAAATACTCTTGAGGTGATCTGATGTGACTCTGTTCACCTGCCAACAAACCTGGCAGAAAAATAAACAGGATCTGGAGATGAGCTGCTGCTGGAGGCAAAGCAAGAACTATTAAAAGAGCTGCCCTGACCTGCGAGGAATTGGCCCTTTTGCTTTGAACTTCAGCAGATCTTAATGAATTCTTCACAGCTGGCAACCTGAGGTTTTCACTGAGGATATATTTCTCTTGAGATGCCAAATGCAGGAGACATATTCAACATTAGAAATACAAATTGTGGGTCTCCTGGTTGGCTGGCCAAGCTGGTGAAAGCAGTTCCAACAGGTATCTTCACCACCGCTGCAGATAACTGTCTATGTTGTATCAGGGATTAGATTCATGAACACGCATCAGTGCTGAAGGATTTTGTTTCATAATTATTAACATACTGACTTAATTGAAGTTATTGACTTCAGTGCTGTGAAAGCTTGAACTAAAAATAAACAGAGACAGTAACAGATGAAGTTAAAAAGCGGTTGTGTCAGGGGAGGGTTTTGTTGTGCTTGACTATCTCTGCTTTACTGCTCTTCCAGTCCTCTGCTATCTGGCAGTTTTGAAGGGGGCATTGCCAAGAAGCTCCTTTAGAGTTCTAACTTTTATCCTGTGGGCAGAGTTTCCTGCGAATAAATTTCATAGACCCCTGAAGAAGACGACAGGTGAACTCTTTTTGCTCGGTAAAATAGTCTCCTTGCTGGAGGACCTCAGGCTTTCAGGTGAGGCCAAAGATAGAAAAGTATTGATGCATACACCAGGGCTTCAGCCCTGAGGTTCCCACTCTTCCCTCTAAGCTTCAGCCTCCAGTTCCCTCGCTTTATACAAGTTTTCAAAGGTCAAGAAATAAAATAGTTACTATATCAAACTATATTTGATATACTAAATCAAATTTACTACCTCTTCATCAACTAAGAGAATCCACACAGTGTAGATGGCACAAGAATCAGGAACAATAAACCAGTCCTAGGGAAGGCATCCCAAACTCCAAGGCTAGATGAAGTGTGCACATTAAAGGCAGAATCTACACGCAAAAGGCTTAAAGGATGTATATTTTCAAGAAAACTGAGCTAGTTTTTCCATCTTCTTATATACTCACGTAGTGCATGAACACATAGAAACAGCCTCCCCGAGCGGCAAGGCCATAAGGTGAACCAGGCCCAACTGAACATGTTTACAACACAGATTTTAATGGGAAAGAAGCAAACTACGATATACAGGAATAAATATTTTTTTATGTGTTTGGACTTCAGTGTTATTTCCACTGCCAATAATACACAAAATTTCCACTGAAGGACAAGTCAAACCAATTTCCCTTAGGATGGAGGCATCTGAAAACGCTCTGGGGTTATTATATTAGTGCCTACGCATTCTTCAGTGCGCTTCATCTTGAACCCGTGTCAAACCACAAGAACTGGCTGATAATAACACTCAATTAAAATGATCTCGTTCTTCTAGAAAAAAATTTGCTACATCTCACATTTTCTAGCTGGGCACAATAAGGCAATTGATGCTGGAAGGACACAGGAGAGGTTTGTACCAAGGATCCAAAGGGTCAGGTTTGGTGACAGCATTTGTCGGTTTAACCTCTGTTTACACAGATCTGTGAGATGAAAAAGCCACTTCTGCTGAGCACCAAACCGTGAGAATGTCAGAGCTGGAACTCTAAATATACAGGTTGTGCTAATTAGACAGATGTTCTGAAAACCCCCAAACTTTACACTCCATGCATATTTGTACCTTTTGATGTCGTACTGGTGCTGCTTCACTCCCCTTCTGCCTGAGAAAAGCAGAAGCTTCTCCCCTGCGAGGCTGCCTGGGTGAGTTTGCCATCTGATCTTCTGAATACACAGATGAAAGTCGCTGGGTGCTTTTTTCCTTTTCAAGTACAGTACTGTAACTTGGAAAGTTCCTTTATTCTCAACTCCACTGATGCAAGAAAGTGGCAGAAATATGGCAGTTTGGCTGCTTTCCTTTAGTAGCTCTTTGTAACTAAACTTTTAATGCTAAGGGAACAGTAGGCATTTTCATTTTGTATGGAAAAAAGCCACTCTAGTTATAGAAAATAAAGGCAATGCCTTCCAAAAACCCTAAGAGAGCTATGGACCACTTGATTCTCATGTTACCCTGCCTTTAAATGTTGGTAAACAGTTACCCTGGACAGGTACCGAATTCACCAGGTTTCTCTTATTACACCTAAGAAAAGCCCAACCATTATGAAAATGCTAAGTTTAACAAAGATATTTCTATTTCACTCTGCTCTGCCATTCAAACGTGTTAGCCAGTCATCTTCAAAAAAATACTCTGATATTTGATCTGCTTGAGTTTCAGTTACACGTAAAGCTGGAGAGCCAGCAGAAAATTCCAAATGGAATCTGAAGATTTCTAAAGTCAACACGCATTCTGGCAAGAGCATTTTAATGCATAAAGCTGAGATCCTCAGTGGCTCTCTCCTGATATCCCTGGAGCAGCCAGCACCATGAGAGGTACAAAACCAAATGCAACCTATACTAGAACATACAGTTTTGCAAAAAAAA
>NW_010427393.1:70102-88286 GCF_000710305.1 Buceros rhinoceros silvestris | reverse complement strand
AAATGCAACCTATACAAGAAAAAAAAGTTTTGAAAAAAAAAAAAAAAAAAAAAAGTTTACACAAGCACTGAAAATACTGAAGATCTGGGGCTCTTCCAGCTCACTCCCGAGATGAGCCACGCCGTAAGAAAGGTGTCTAAGGGAACACCCGTTGATAAGCAGAGCAGGTCTGCACCCCTGGATCTCTATTTGCCAAACTCTGCAACTGCTGTAACTGCGCCAGGCTTTAAAAACCTTGACTACAGAGTAATAAATGTTTGCGGACTACGGAAGGTTTGCTTTGAAGATGTCATTTTCTCCAGCAATCTTTAGGTGGCTGAATGTGTAGTTCACACATATTGTGTTTCCACCTACCCGGCTGGAGAAGCCCTGCAGTCAAGGCTGTTCCAGGAGCAGGGAAGGAGGCTGTGTTCCAGGAACTCACTGGAACTGGAACAAAGAACAGCCCTTGGAAAGTCTACACAGCCCTGTGCACAGACTGTTTTACAGATGCCCTGTGTTTGGAGGACATTTGACACTTGTTTTTATCTTTATCTTCTTTTTTTCCCCTCTCTGTTACAGTCCCAGGCTTTTGAGCACAGGCTCTTCTTCCCAGCACTCTGCTTCATACCTTCTGGGTATTTCCCCAGCTCTGCCCTTCTAAGCACCACTTCCTCCTCCACATAAAAGTCCCTGTGTCCTATGGAAAGTAAAACATCTCTGAAATGCAACAGTAAACTGCAACCACCTCAGCAGCCTTAAAAAAGCTAATATTCGTTTCTTATATCACAAACACTGTCTGCCCTTCATTCACTGACCTAGGCTTAGGTCAGTGTCACTCAACACTTACTAGTACGAGTGTTTTCTCCTCACCTTTCTCATCACCTAGGATCCCACTCAGCGTTATTACTTCTGTCTTGTCAGTTAAAAGCAGTTTTGAATTCCTCTTCACCATTTTTCCAGTGCAAAATTAGTGCAGCCCACCTCACTAAAGGAAGCTGATAGTTTAGCGATAGAAGATTTCATACTTAGTTCCGCATTTATGGAGTCTTCAATTCCATAATTTGGAGACTGGTCGATGTAAGCTGGCTCACCTCCTAGGGCTAAAAGAGAATAAAAGGGACTTCATGCAGCAAAGTGCCTTCTGGAGGGAAAGCAAAACACTGAGGACAATAATGATAACACAGGAAAAAAGCAGAAACACAAACTTTTAAATCTGCTGGATAAAACTGGACTGCAGTTCAGAGGACTAGGCAAGCACCAGTTCTAGTCTTTTATGAAACTTGTAAATACGATTTTGCTGTTGGCCATGGTAAGTTCTATAATGTGTTGAGACATGAAAAGCCAAGAAAAATGCCAGAGTGCAAAGCTTGCTGCAGGAAAAGAAAGATGACTCAATCCTTTGTCTCACAAAGCATGTCAAAGATATTATAAAGTACTTACAGATGCTCAGCCACTCGGATTGCCTGATTGGCCAAACATCTAAAACCCTGTAATTTTGAAGAGAAGGTACTATGCTTCAGACAACGAAATAATTTCTGTGGCAAGAGAGAGAGAGATATGATTCGGAAAAGGAGAGAGGATGTTTTAAAACCAGAATTTCAGTTGTGGTTGGTAACTCTGTAACCTTAACACGAAAGTCAGCCTGTTTTTATTATCGTTTATAATGAATAGGTCAATACAGCCTTTCAAAGATATCCCTGTAACGGAATGGAGAGACAGAGCATGAGCAACAGTTGAAAAGCTTTGGGCTAAACCCTCATTTCTCTAACAGACAGAATTTGTGTCAAACTAGTATTCATACAGACAAAGACCGTGAAAACCAGGTGCCCCAGAGTCCAGACCCCATGTAAAAGAGAAAGCAAACCCATGAAAGACCTGCAGAGTTCATTCCCCCCTCCTTTTGGAAGCTGTAACTTCCCTTGCTCGTTGAACAGAAAATACGGAATTATCAGAAAGATAATGTTATTTACCTGGTAAGTTTTACTGCCTGCTTTACAATGCTAAGGTACAAATGTTGGTGCCTTGTACTTCCCTGCTAATAAAAGACACCGCTGAGTTATTGGTATTATCACATCATAGCATTATCATAGACTAAAGTCAGCAACAAAGAAATAGAGATTCATGAAAAGTAACTCCACTTATGTAACATCAAGACAGTCTCTTCAAACTCTTATTTCCTCATGCCACATGGTTTATCATGGCAATGTTTAGCCACAAAGGCAATTAGATGGATTTGAGATCCCTCTGGAGAACTTTGTGACATGCAGATCTCTGCCTGACTGACAGCACTGGGCATGTCCGTGGCCATGGAACCATCACAAACAGTAATGCATGTTCTGTGTAAGACGTGAGTCCGTGTCAGCTTCGACAGCGACATGCTGAGCTCCTCCTTACAGGCACTGCTAGCTAAAATAAAACCACCTTCAGCCGAGTTAAAATACAAAATACAGTATTAAAAAAGCTTACTAAAAATGTTGGTCTTATTGACAGAAGTTCATTACAGAGCTACCCAACAGCAGTCTAGATTGTCACAACCAACCCACTGCATCAGTGTGTGCTGCAGAAGAGACTCACTTACAAAGGCCTTGAAATAATACATGTCTTCACTCAACCCTAGATTTTAGATCTTCATTTTTAGTTCACACTGAGCTTTCAGGGTTTTCTCCCTAATTAATGCCGTCAGTGCTATCTGTTACACACGGTCACAGCCTTCTGAACAACCAGTCACCACAGTCTTTCTGCTGTAAACACAAAGAAAATGCTGAACGGGTAAATTGTTCCCCCTTTATTTGCCACGGCTTGGAACCTTGTCAACAGCCTTAACAAAGAGGGAAAGAACTGAACTGGCCCAGCTTTCTCAGAAGGGTCTGACAAGACTGTGAGTGTACTTGTGAGCTTTAGCTCTGGGGGACCGCACTTCCAGAACCACCCCACTCGTACAGCGCCGTACGGTTTTGTTACTGTTTGGACCCTGAAAGTGTCCTCGCAGAAGGGCTGATGCACGGATCCGGAGCTAATTTCCACCTTTGCCACAAACCTTGGACAAAGTCAAGGCTCTGCCCTCCCGTGTCTCATCCGTAAGACAGGACTGAAAGCACTTCTTTGTCCTCTAGCTCGGGTCAGTTTAGGTTGTACGCTGTCTGCTGTCTCTTCTCCCTCAAGAAGCACTACTAAGGACACCTAAACCACCGAGAGTTAGCTTTGCTGGGGACTTTTAAACCAACAAATTAGAACCATTTATTTCTTACCAAACCAAATGTTGGCTATTGCAAAGTACCACGGTGGATATTCCAAAACACGGGTCAAGGACAGCCATCATCTGCAGGACCACGGTCGCTCAGTTAATGTTCCCACAGCTCTGACACGCTCTTTCTTTTAATGCAAAATATTATTTGTAATTACAAGTGGAATTTGCTAATAAACATGGTTGATAATGAAATATAAGTACACGCAAAAGTAGCTTGTTCACAGAATTTTTAAAAACACAGTTCTTCTAATACGCTGAGTTTTAGAGACATTTGTAAATACCATCAGTATATTTTGACAACTACTTTCTGGAAACAAAGATATCAGGTGCCCTTAAAGAAATGTTCTGAATGCTTTAAAACTTCCCAAGCTTTAAAATCATTTGTTTTACTTTTAGTGAGAACCAAACATGAAAGGGAGGGGGGATTATGCACATCAAACAAGAAGGAGGTAGCGCAGCAGGACTAGAGAGGTGGGCTGGGCGGCAGACGAGTGCCACAAGCAGCAAGCCCAGGAGACTACGCACACTCTTTATGGGGCAATTTGCTGGCATGTCGTGGCAAAATAGTGTTATCAATGTAAACACCTCCTCTGGAAACATTATTCCAGAATAAAAGGACACAGGGTACCCGCACAAGGACTATTCACGCACGACTGTAGCAGAGGAAGTGTTTGGTTACAGCCGCATTGAGAAATTCCACTGCGTTGATAAAACCCTCAGTCCAACCTTTGCACAGAGGAAATCATCTTCATGCTCCAAGATGTGTCAGCATCTAACAAAGACACGATGATGTTGAGAATACCCCGTGCCCACTTAGGCGCAGACAATTTAAAAGCAGAAGTTTTCTCCTTTGTTCTTCTATGGCTGTAAAATACACTTTCGGGGTTTTTCCCCCCTCTCAACACTTTGAAACATAACAAAGAAAAATAACTGTTTCAAAATTTTTCACACGAAAGCAAACATTATTATATGACATTCTTTCCTAGAAATCTTTTAAGTCTTATTTATTAACAGAATTAATCTGATTATAAACTGGCTGACACACAAAGCGTTGAAATATGTCATCTTCAAACCATGTTTTGCTAATGAAATTTTGGTGTTAATTCAGGGGATATAACAGAATCCTAGAATCTGCAGTATGAGCCAAACAACAAATGTGGTTCCTCTGGCAAAAAAAGCATCATTTTCTCCCTTTTCTGTTGTGGTTTTGTCACTGTGTGCTCTTCATCATGTTTCTTTCCAGAATCTACTTTTTGATGTGGAGTCCTCACTTGGCCATCAACTAAATTAAAATGCTCTGAACATGTTTTGCAGTTCCAACCCCAGGAACTGTTTGGCACTTTCAATCCCAGAATCCAAAAGGATTTCATAACCCCCCCCTAAGGCTGGGATTTCATAAATAACCTCAAGGTATCTCCACAACGCGATCAACTCGTGCCAACTCCAGCCAGCAAGCACTGCCAAAAGCAGCAGCAGAGTTAGGTAAATGCTGTGACCATTTCGCTGCACCGAGCTCCGAGCTGTTGTGCCTAGATTGCTATCGGGATGCAAGAGAGCCAGTTAAATTTAGCCTTAAATAAGTTTACACCACACTTCAGTGACCAGCAAAGCTGCTGCACAGACGGTCTCAGGAGTTCAGCACCCAAACCCCCACTGGAGGGTGCCTGCTGAAACCCCAGTCTAAAGCATCACAAATAACAGACACGGCAATTTAAGCAGCTTTTTCAGCATCTGCAGGGCATTAATATAATTGTGCTCTCAACTAATCCTGTGGTCTAAACCAATGGTTCCTGATCTTTGAAGTCTAAGCACATCACAGGAGAGGCTCGGCCCAGAGACCAGGTGAGCTTGGCTCCTTTGCCCCATGCCTGCCCAATCGCAGTGTCCTTGTACTCTGCTCCGAAGAACGCAAGTCCTGGTAAGTTCAAAGCAAAGATACTGACACAGCACTGCAGGGTGAGCTGTGCTTTCCGGATCGCTCTCCTGCCAGCCCTGTTGTAATTCCAACGGGCTCAAACTCAATGGCAGTGAAAAGGCAGCGACAGGAGTCACTCAGCTGCCCAGCGCCCCCTCAGACCACTGCTTCTTCATTCTTTGCTACTGAACATCGCAACGCGATGGCATCCCAACTGGGTACCTCGAGAGCCACAAGAAAGGGACGTGATGAGCCGCAATTTAATCCAAAATTTTACGTCCCTGACAGCACAGAGTTTGACTTGCTCTTGGGCCAGACAAATCATGGTGTAAGACAAAATGCCATGTGCTTTAAGCATTTGTCTCAAACTGACCCAAACTGAGGCCATCTGCAGCCAAAAAGGGTTGCTCAGATTGGGTTTTTATGTTGTCAAAAGGAGTAAAAAGTTATAAAAAGTTTCGTTTATTCCTTTTCACTAATGCTTAAGATACTATTTAAAAAGAATAAAAATCAAGATTAAGGTGGTAGATACAACCGTGAAATAATAACAACTTAAAAATCTTTAACTAGCAAAGCAAGTCAGGAATTTGAATTAACAACAAAATCGTGAATTCTGGCATCCACATCTGGATATCACTTTACCGACTGAATCCAAAACTTCTCTGAGAGCCAGTCGGTTTCTGTAAAAATGTATTTCTCTGTTTGAAAGGAAATAATAATTGGAAGGTCTTACAGGAAGTCACCCAATACCTTATAACGGAAATTACAATCTGTTCCTTAATGGCGGTTTAAATCAATGTTATATTTAGCCAATGCTCCTTTTTCAACATAATCTTTTTAATTGCTTGTACTATATTAAGTCTTCTCAAAGGTTTATGCAATATTAAGAATTGCTTTGGTTTTAGATTGTTTCTTTAATCATCCCTCAAGGTCTTCAGCTTGCCCTGGGTTAGATGTTGTTTCCCATCTCCATCTAGGATTCCACTTTCACCAAACCTAATTGGTTTTGCCCCAGGCTAATAAAAAGCAAAGTATTTCTGCATATGCTCGTCTAGAAATATGTGTGGTTCTTAAAAATACTAAGTGATCGAATATTAAAACCACCTCTTTCTGTCTCCAGAAGTACACACAGCACTTCGCCCTCCTAAGAATTCGCTGCCCGTATCTGGCTTTCAGAAATTTTCCATTAAATCAGGGATTTCAAAGGAAGATTTTTTTCAAGTGCAATATCAATGATACCAACCAAATTTCAAGAACTCCAAGCAAAACACAGCTCCTGCAATTTCTTGGTGTAAGTGGATCCTTAAATTCAACAGGAGCATTTGCACCAGGTGCTAAAGAAAAAAAGCAGGTGAACATTCTAAAGCACGTATTTCAAATACGTAACTCCAGAAGTATCACGCATGATAACTGGCATTACAGCGTATCTCTGACTATATGGAGGACTATGCCACTGTCACAGGGGTTTTGTATAGCTAGATGGCCACTGGAAAAGTGGCGAATGACAAATAATACATTTTCCTAAGAGGCAAAAATCCACCTGTACCCCAAAATAATGCGATTTAACTATGTTTTATCTGCAGAGCCTAGTGATAATAAAAACCACCTCTGGCAATTCTCTTTGGATAACAGATTGTAGCCGATGCTTTTACAGTTTTACCTTTGGCAGAAGAGACCAAAGAATGATCAGAAAGACTATTCAGTTCCTCAACAAGCACACAAAGAAAGGCAGACATTTTCCTTAAGAAAAAAGATAATCATTAAGCAATTTATGAAAGAAAGGAAAAGGAACACTCCACAGATGATGAGATAGTAATGCCAACTAATTTCATTATGCAAATCATTCAAATAAAGAGGACAACGTTAACTGTACCTCATCTGAATATCAGGCAGTTCCAACATATGAAAACTCCCATGGTTTCTGTTCAGCACAAAAAGTTAGAAAAACTGCAGGAGTTCGTTTTTTCACGAGTTTCTAGATTTAACAATGTAATTCTTTGTCTGGTACTAGGAAATGTCTTTATGAAGAAAAAAAGGAATTTCCTCCTCCTATACAACTTCTAATGAAGTCTTTCCATTGTCAGCCCTAGCAGATTACACAGTTTCAAAGATTTCCCATTGCGCTTTAATACTCTGAAAGGAAAAATGTTTAGAAAATTAATTGTGCTTGCTTCTGCAGGTGGGATTCTCTGCAGCCGCTTTGAGTCAAGGCGTCAAAGCAGCGAGGGACAGAGTCTAAATATTCAGAACCCTCAAAGCCCAATTGGAAAAGGGCCAGAGAATGCCGTTCTGATGCAAAATATCTAGAAATCTAGTGGGAAAAGTTACAAATAGCAAATACTTTATTCCATTCATATTTAACTCGGATGTTGCTTATAGTTTTCACGGAACCTAAGATAATACTTTCTTAAACAGCCTTAAATATGAAATTCTTGGATAAATTGTAATACAGCCTTAAACATGAAAGGTGAGGTCGCCTTGTGAAGACCAAGCTAAAGCCTGTGTCACGCTGCTGGCTCTTGGGTGCGGCAGCTCAGCTCTCCTACTTCTCACCTTTTCTTCAAGTACCGACAGCACTGTGTAAAAGTGCTGAAAATAGGTTAAAACACCTGAGTCGATATTAAAAGAAAGAGAACAGGAAAGTTCCAAGTATTTGACTGAAGTGGATGGATTAGACTCGCCAAACCCCGACGTTTCATGTAGACATAGGAGCAGCTAGAGGAAAGAGAGCCTGAGTCATCAGCTACATCAAAGCCACGGGCCAGTGAATGGAATTAGTGAGCGCTGTGTGAACACGAACGATACCTGCATTCATCTGCCTGCTGCAGAACTTTTAATTACACTCAGCCAGCCAGTAGCATCAGTGACTAAAGCCCCCAGATTACCTTGATTGCTCTGTCATATTCTGTAATCAGCTGCTGCTTCTTATCTTCTAACTTTTGTACAACTTCCTGGAGCCGCTGCTCTGCGGCAAGCTGCTGCCGGCTGTTCTCCTCTGTCAGAGAGGAAATGGTTGTCTTAAGTTCAGCTATGATCTAAAAAGAAAACAGCATGCTAAATCTCTCTTCAGTAAAAGACATGTAGTTTGCATGTTTTCATGCTCGGCACAAGACGGCATTGGCAAACGCTGCTGTGCAAGCTAAATATCTTAACTAACATATTACACACTAGCAAGCGTGAAGTTCCACACAGAGAAAAAGGAACAGAATAAGGCTGCAAAGGACAAAAATTGCTGAACACAAAATATTTGGAAGGGTGTTCCACTATGACATTCCAAAATATTTACTCATGAGAACAAAGCACATCTGTGATCTTCAAAACTGAGCATGTCTCCAGCCGTCCGCCGCACTGCATCCAGCTCTGCAGATTTACGCAGAGACGGTGGCGTTCGATTGCTAGAAGGATACTTTATACCTTGATACTACAGAGAAGAAAAACACCCACATTTACACACTGCTCTGAAATTTAAACTTGACAGTGACATTTCCGAGCTGCTGAAAGGAGCATATAGCAATGCAGAGGGGACCTGATCCAGCGTCCAGGAGCCTTAACCTGGACGTTCTACACGATTCACTCACGATCTGTTGAAATGTACTTCTGTCACCTTTTTATTACCGTGGAAAGTCATAACTAAACCTGCTCTTTCAGGCATATTTACAGAATTTTACACTGCCATAGAAGTCATTGGCCAGCAAAGTACTTAAACATATGAGAGAGTCACTGACTTCAATGTCTATATTCAAGCTTAAGGTTAAGCTGCTGTAGCAGCATTAATAGAGTCTAGTTCTAAAAGCACTTCACAGCACACAGTTAGTTTAGGGAGGGGCTGCCAGAGTGCTCAGACTTGTGTGTTTGCTACGCCTCCTGATCGGCAGAGAAACATTTAACTATACTAAGTGGCACAGTTAATTTAGGAAAAAATGGGGTTTTTTTAGAACTAATAGGACAGGACTGACATAATAACAAATACTCTACAAAACTCTACTGTAAATGTATTTATTTGTTATAATACTTGAAAACCCCAGCGAGTAACAAAGATTATGAGTAAAACCTACACAGAGAATTCTGTATTTCTTTTCTAAAACCAAATACCTATTACATAAAGGTAATACACCAATCAAAAGGAGCTCTTGCCCTTAATGAGATCAAAGGGCCAAAGTTCAGAGAGTATCTGGATAGGTGGATCTCTTTAGGCAGAAATCAGCAGCATCACTGGCTTTGCCATTTAGACCATCATTTCCATGTCACGGGATTTGCCCCCCTTTGGCTTTGCCAGGTGAGTGACATGCAGTGAGAAAGCAGGAGAAAGCAATGGATCACATAAATTACTAAGAGAACAACACGAAGCCATGCAAACCTATCCTGCGCTGTGCATGCCCCAATTTGTCACTTTTTAAAAAAGAAAACAAAATAACAGACCCTTTAGCATAACACAAAAGTGAAATGTAAAGCTTTTACTGGGTTAAGACCCTGCACAGGAGTTCTGAAATGCATGCAAGGAAATTTCAGCATGAATTGATGGAGAAAGATCCGCTTTGTGCAGTACTTTTCAGAGCGAAAAAATCTGTTTACTTTGTATAAACTTCAGAGGAAACTTCTTGAAATATCTTCTCTGTGTGGGTGTTAAAAGTGAATGTTCCAAGAGGCCGCAGCGAGTAAGATTAGACAGATGTTGTCAGCAACATGACCACAAGAAAAGTTGCAATTGACCTATTATTAATACCGAGCTACAAACCCCCCCTGTGTTCAAGTGACTTTGGGTATTTGATTCAAACCCACAAAAGTAAAGACATTCAGCCGTCAGGGTGAAGCCCTCTTTCGTGCCAAGGAGCTTTGCCATGTGATGGATGGGCTGTGTCTGCCCCAGCAAGCTCTGCTCACTGGGTCTCGCCCTGCCCAGTGGAGAGAACAGTGCGTTGGCCACAGCGATGCCTAACTTAAAAAAAACACGTGTCAACACCTTTCCATTTTGAGAGTATTCTACAGGCCAATAAATTTCAGTCTGACAGAATTCATTATGACATTTAGGTTAAACAGCTGTTACCTTGCACTACACTACCTGTGTGTTCCCACTGCAACAATTAAAGCTCTTTTCCTCACCCCTTTTTTAAAAATTCAGAAATGCTGAAGTTATTCCATCCGTCTGTAACAAAGAAGCCAAGAGCCACTTCTGTTCTGACAGGACACTGTGTCTGGCGTAGAGGGGCTGGCTGTGGAGGACCCTCACGAGGCACTGCAAGGAGCCTCGTCCTTAAGGTCTGCGTACATTAAATGTTACTTTTTGAGCTTTACCAATTTTCTGCTATAGGTTCACACCATGGCAAGATAAAAAATCAAGGGGTTTGTTGTTGTTTTCCTTTGTTTATAATCAAGGCTCTCAAGAAATTACTAAAAAGGCATTTAGGAGAGAATTCTCTCTGTTTTATCACGGAACTGGTGAGGGTGGAAGGGACCAGCTCAAAGCAGGATCACCCTGAGCTGGTTGCTCAGGATCACGTCCAGTTGGGTTTTGACCATCGCCAAGGACAGAGACCCCGCAAGCTCTTTGTACGCAAATGTGCAGAAAATACACATTAGGCTTTAGAAATATAATGTAAAAATATATATAAAAAGAGTTCTGCTAAATGCAATCTCAAAAAGTCTGGCGTGAAAAAATGTGATAGTCCAATGGAATTTCAGTGAAATAGCTGAAGCCAAAATTTTGGACAAGTTTTACAGACGATGAGACTCAAAGGCAGCTGCAAAGTTGAAATCAAGAGCTTTAAATCACTCTGAAGTGCTTGCAAATAAATTTGCGATTTCTTGTCATTGTCTCACTGAACATCTCTGCCTAGTTTAGAGGCCTCCAAACCATTCTTTGGATGTTTTTATTGATTTTAAAAGAGTGTTATTAGATTGTTATTACTGTTGCTGAAAACACATTTTGCAACTGAAAGGCCATCCTTCTGCTGTGGCTGGGAGGAATGACGAAGGATGACACCTCCACATAAATCCTCCTGGCAATTTTCTGATTATTAAAAGCTTAACTTCTGGTTGCATCTCCATCATATTTCACACTTCAGTCCTACCTGTCAATCAAACTGAAAGCCGAAATATCTAAAAATCGCCCTCTCCCAATTTTTAAGGATATATGTAAATTCAAAGTGCATTTTCATCTTCCATGTCCAAAAGCTGCTCTGAAGAACAAAAAACCCATTTGCTTTCAGGACACTGACATTCTTCCAGGTGTTATTTTGGGCAGAAACGTTGGACCTGATAGGAGCACCGTAAGCACCAAGATGGCACAGGTGTCTTCCATGTCCAAAAGCTGCTCTGAAGAACAAAAAACCCATTTGCTTTCAGGACACTGACATTCTTCCAGGTGTTATTTTGGGCAGAAACGTTGGACCTGATAGGAGCACCGTAAGCACCAAGATGGCACAGTGCCCTGCGCGGGCAGCCACCACCCTATACCACGAAACGCAAGTCCTGGCGGTGCAACTGCTCCTGATTTATGAGATGTGCTGGTTGACAGGACACCTCGCCTTCCCTTCCCACGGAGGGAGGACTCGGTCCTCTTGGGCCCTTAGGAGATGAACAAGTAAATGGAAAAGATGAAATTGAGAACTCAGAAAAACCTCACCCATTTTTTCTAGTCTGCTCAATGCTCTGTGGTTTTTGAAATGTTAAAATCTGCAAGAAAGACACAGGATGGGAGTTGGGAAACAGTTCTGGCTTCTCTTCATCATCAAAACCTTGACTTAAGAGCAGAAGCAATTACACTTTTCATCAAGTTTCCAAATCAAATGGATTCACGTGAGTTCCTGCCTTCTCACTACCTACCTGCGAGGATTTCACCAGCTTCTGGCTGTACTCCTTCTCGGTCTGCTTCAGCCGGCTGTTTGCCTGGAACACACACAAAAGGCAGCCAGATTAGCTCAGATGAAGAACGTGTACAGACACTTTGCCACCGACCCCTCCGCTTGGCACCTCACCCACATGCCTATCGCTGAGCGGCTGGGACCCGCGCCAGCTCCAACGCCCTTTTGTGGCAGCCAAAAAACCGCAAGGGCTTGCCTTTGATCTGAGGCCAACTATTCATCGCTTAAAAGAGGGGAGAAATTGTACCTCTGCTGCCAATTATTAGAAAAACATAAAGACTTCTGCAGATTAAAAAAAAAAAAGTGTGTGTGTGGCAGAAGGAGGCAACACACACAGGAGTTTATCAGGGTCACTTCGTTTCCGAACAGAGGGAAGAAAGGCAAGGAGAAAGTCCCAGGCATGGGCTGCCAGGGTCCAGCGCAGCATGGGGGACACAGCTTCACATCTCAGCTTGGCGTCTGCGACTGCCTTTTGTCCCAGCGCACGTCCCTTCCCATTTAAAAGTGGCGATGACACTGAGAATCGACCCAACACGCAGCTGAACCAGCTAGAAGCTCTTGGATACACAGATCTTTCCTTCTCTGGGCATTTTTTTTTTTTTTCCCCCACGATTCAAAGAATAGAACAAACTGAAAACAAGGTTGCTTTGTCACACTAGAATCCAATACAGAAATATTTCTATAACTCTAGGGAGAAAAAGCTCCTAAGGTTTTTTCCTCAAATAATTTAATTTCAGAAACAATTCCATAATAATAATGATAAATAAGTTCAATTTTATTTCAGGACACAATTTTGGTTGGTATTGTGTTGCTAGAGCAGCCTCAAAGCACTGTCCTCGGATGAACTGCTAAGCGCTCTCATGTTCTTGGCTCTAAAATTTGAGGACAGGTGTCTAAGAAAAATATTTTCTTAGGGGGACAGAGTTTTACAAAGCTGAGTTCTGAAGCAAAAAAATTTAAGCTGATTAAGTTTTCAAAATCTATCTGACCTTGCGTTCAAATCTTTGATCTGTCGTCCTGAGTTTTACGGCACAGCCTCCAGCGCACAAACACATGCTCCTTCAGCTGCCCGTGGGCCAGCGCGTGTTTGGGGGGACCACGGAAGCCCCAGGGGCCCCCGACGCCTCTGAACCCTGCTTGGGTGCAGCTGCAAGACCAAAATTCCATTCTGCCAACACCAGGGATTTCAGTCCAGCGAATGGTCACGTTGATTTGACCAGAATATAAATTTGGGAGCTTGAAGCTGCAGAGCGCGTTTGCGGATCACCACCAAGCAGTGCTCGAATCTTCCTGGACAACAACCCAGGCAGCCGTGTACGAGGCAGCTTAATCCGAGGACATTACAGCCAGTTAAAACCAATCTTACAGTTTACAGGATGCTGCAACTTAAGATCTTGAATCCCTTCAAACTGCAAGACAGTGAAACATGTGGAGGACTGTATTTCATCTGTTAGTCCTAAGAAATCCGCTGCAGAAGTCAGTCAAAGCCAATTATCAAATTTGTGCATCATTTTTGAGAACACGTGTTATGTTGTTTTTCTGATATGACTAGAGATAACGGCACTACAGATTGATTTAAACAGCACAAACAGTAGTTCTGGCGCACCGTACAAATTAAATCCCACTTCTGCTCCGTTTAACATTTCAAGTGTGCCACAAACCCTGCGAAGGTGCATTGTGGGGCTGCACAAATGACGAGGGAGGAACACAGAGGCAGTGACGCCAGACAGCCCTGCACCCAGGCTGACCCATCTGAACGCTCCTTCCACTCCACTGTTGTCTTGTTTCATATTACATCTTACCACCACTGCCTATCAGAAAGTGACTGAAACTCCAGGTTATCTGAAGGGAACGAAGTAAAAAATAAATTACACTAAGAGTATAAATTACTGCTACTCCCAGAAACGCAGAGATACTCGTCAGCAAGGCACTGCGAAGGTCACATTACAACTGCTCTCACTCAACTTGCCTAGGGTAGAAGTCTTCATCTTTCGTAGGAGCAGCTTTATAACCTGAACCCACAGAAGAAATCCCAATAAATAATTAAGAAAACACTCATAACTTCCATAAACAAATTAGAACGTGTTGGTTCACACTGACTAGAGCTAGGATGACCTCTGATAGAGGCAATCCAACAGAGTGATACTGAATTTCAGTGGTTTATCCCTAACTGACAGCAACAAAAGCATATTCTACCAGTTTACTTGAAGGAAATGACAACATTTTACATTATAATGGCTTTAACAAGTTCCTATTTGCAACTTACTTATAAGTTGTCTCCCAGACATCAACAAACCACAAGTTCTTGCATTTACTTGGAGTCCCAAACACCCTTATCTGAGAGGTCTGATTTTCAGAAGCTCCCACTGGAGATGGCAAAACCACATTTAGACTTGCTCTAGCTGTCTAAAACTGGCTGTCTTGACCCTGTAGTACTAAAAACTGTGGACACTGCTGACTCCAGCTTTTCTCTCCAGATCTGAAACACAGCACAGGTCTTGCATTGTCACAAACTGCCCAGGTAGTGCCTGCGAAGCTCTGCAGAAGGCAGTTCTACAGGTTACAGCACACTGCTCAGCTGGGAAGACCTAACTCATGGTGATGCACAGGAACCTGCTTTTACTGCGAAAAAATAAAACTTCTCCCTTTTCAAAACCTGCAGCCAAACTAATTTAACACCTCCCAACTACAGGCTGCTTTGCAGCCTAGGGAGGCATGAACCTCCTCCCCGGGGCACACACCACACTGCTACACACCAAAAAGCACCTTTTACTATTTTTTTTTTTAAGGAGTGACTTAGAGCAAAGTGAAGATGCTTAGCTGTGTGCAGAGAACACCGCGGAGGTTTTAATCTTGACAAACAGGACAGTTGAACATGGCAGGGGGCACACGAGCAGCTTCCTGGGCTCCTCCTTTGACAACAGGCTGCTCGGCTCATGCACTGTATGAGGCATAAGCTGCTTCTGCATTATTTTAAGGGCATTCACTACAGGCTGCTTTGAAGCCTAGGGAGGCATGAACCTCCTCCCCGGGGGACAAAACACACTGCTACACACCAAAAAGCACCTTTTACTATTTTTTTTTTTAAGGAGTGACTTAGAGCAAAGTGAAGATGCTTAGCTGTGTGCAGAGAACACCGCGGAGGTTTTAATCTTGACAAACAGGACAGTTGAACATGGCAGGGGGCACACAAGCAGCTTCCTGGGCTCCTCCTTTGACAACAGGCTGCTCGGCTCATGCACTGTATGAGGCATAAGCTGCTTCTGCATTATTTTAAGGGCATTCCCCCACTTTCAGGTTACATGCTATTTTGGAAGTGTAACAAATAAGAATCCAACCAGGAGGTGAATGTTGGGAGGGCCAGCCAGTATTTATTAACGTCTAACTCTTCTTACAGCAACTGGCAGCACTACAAATACAGTTAACGGTTTAAACTAGTTTTCTGTGTGTGAGAAGTAGCGGCTGAAATTCACGCTTGGCAAAAACTTGTCAGAAGTATCAATTGTCATATCCATTTTTACAATAAAAAGGTTTAAATTGGATAAGCCATAGAGGAATCCCACCTATTCAAAAATTAACTTCTGTTTAGTTTCACACAATTAATACATATTTTAGCTAAAATTATCTGATTACGACAATTTTACATGCAGTTATTTTATATTACCGAGTGAGGACTTTTGCATTAAAAAGATTATGTCCTTGTTACAGTTAATTGGTTTTAAAAACCAACTATAATTCTATAACAAGCCTTAAAGCATCATATTGTGGTTGATGAGCAAAACTGCACCGACTTCAACAAAACATCTCATGTAAAAATTAAGAATGGTGTTAGCACTACAGATGTGGTATCTGCATTAATGGATGCTCCTCTAACATGGTCTGATTTTCATTTTCTCCTTTCATGAAGGAAAAAAGGAAGAGGAGCATTACTAAGAATAAAAGAGGAAAGCAGAGCCATGTCCTACCCTAACTACAAGGTTTTTGTATGTTATTTTTCAGGTGTAAGAGGTATTGGAGGGGACTTCTAGTTCCACTCAATGGAACACATCCCTCAGCAGCCCCAGGGGCTGCTCACCGGTACAGTCACCGCCGGTGTGGACAGCAGACCCGGCTGCACTGTGGGGTGGGCAGGTACATGGATCACTTCATTCTCCACTGATAGCCATGAAGGTGTTTAGGACATCTTGAATGTTCATCAAAAAAGCAACTGTCGGGAAATTTTGGGGACAGTACAAATCTGGGCATGCATTCCAGCTTTGGAATGGTGATTTTTGCATGGAAAGTTCCAATTATTTCAATTATGCTACAAAATTGACAGGAAAACAAACTCCTGCAACCCAAATGTGGATAGATCTCTGAGAGTTAGGGACGCACAATGAAATCCTGTTTTTACAGTTTTGTGCCTGATTCAGTAGTTCAATTTTATTTCAAACTCCCCAAAACACGAACAAACGCTCCCCCCACCCCCGCCCCAACATAACTCTCAAAGTGAAGGGTCATACCTACACACCCATAGTCACTAAGAGAAAAGTAGATTCAAGAACGCTGGTTGAGGTACTAGCTATGAAATAATTTTTCAAAATGCCTGCAACTAACTAAATGATGGCCATACATAAGCTGATCCTCCATAATTAGTTAGATAAAAGTATATAAGCAAACTGAAAAAAAAAAAAAAGGAGGGAAAAAATCAAAGGCGGGGGGAAGGAGAAGAAAGAAAACTTGCTCCAGGGAAGAAGCCACTGTTCTCTGAGGTGCAGCAAAGAATTTAACATCAAAGAACCAATGTAAATAGGGCTCATTTACCTTAAAAAACACCACACCAACCCACATTCTGGAATATTTCTGTTTGAGTTTGACAGCATTATGCTTTGCACCAAAATTCAAGATTGTGTAATTTGACAGATGTCAAATGAAAATGACCTTCAGAATGGTTAACTGGAGCAATTTTTGTTATTAAGTATGTTGAAACACTGTGTACAGTATCTGTTTAAACTTTAGAGATTAGCAGATCACCTTTAAGTCCTCCTGTTGTACACAAAAATTTCATTTGCACCTCAAAGCCTGAAACATGTATTTTCCTTATGTGCCTTTAGCACCGAGAGTGAGTGACTTCCTGCACCAATACCCTTCTTTTTTTTCTGCTGTCCCCACCAGTCAGACACCAACTGGAAAGCCGAATCTCTGCAGAGCAGTGAAAACAGCATACCAGTTCAAATATGTAATTTGAGCCACCCAAAAGACCATTAAAAATAGTTCAATATCCAAAACGATGTTAACAGAATAATTAGTCAAGTACCAAATGACTTCAAGGGTTTTGAAAATGAATGATAGAAATCCCAATCTGTCATACCCACAAATTCTATTAATAGTCTATTTTACCAGTCCATTTCTGTAGGTCTATAAGTCTTTTTTTTCCCTTTAAACATACATCTTTAGGAGAAAAAAAACCTCGTCTCATTCTTGTGCTAAGTACTTCTCATTGGGAAAAAACCAAGAATGAATAGAAATTAATTTTGACGCTCCACCTGTATGGAGAATTGCCTGTCTGCAGCGTACTCCAATTCTGTGCTTAATGGGGGGCTGCTGAACAACCACCTGTGCAGTCTGTGCCTTAGGAAAACTCTGATCTCCAGTCTTTGCATTCAAACCAAGTACTCCTAATAATTCTGAAATTATTCAGAGATTAAACACAGACATTTTACTCTTCCAAAAATTCTTCCATGAGACTCCAATCGCGTGGCATCTGATGCCAAATTTAGACCATCCTTACACCAGTATGCAAGTACTAGCTTCATCTAAATGGATTTACTGAGCATCTAAATATTTCCCAGTGTCACTAACACCAATTTCAGTTTCATATTGCAGCGAGCCAGGCACCTTATTTAAAACCAGCTGCACCATTTGACCTAAAACGCGAGCTTTATGAACAATGCAAGGTTCTAAAACCCGATTAACAGTCTAGGTTTGCCACGTGAAGTCGTTCAGTACCCTAACCACACCGAGGCACGCAGCAGGCATTTAAAGGACAGACGGCGTATTATAGTTTAATCTGGAATGTATGGTGACACTTCGCCAGAAGAGCTCGGAGGCAGGTGGCTTTTCCAGTATGGCATGAGTCCTCCTTTTGCTCAACACTCGGAACCGAGCAAACCCAGTGACGATGCGGCGGGTGGCGCCCCT
>NW_010427393.1:53529-70043 GCF_000710305.1 Buceros rhinoceros silvestris | reverse complement strand
CGGACCCGAGCAACCCAAGGAACGATGCGCGGGTTCCAGCCTCTCCACAGTAGGGTGCTGAAGCCTCGTCTTCCCGCAGCTACATGCCAAAATCTGGTACAGCACCCACACATCCCTGGATTACAAATCTTAATATTTCCTGGGTTTCTTGTGTTCCATCCATCTAAATTAAGATGGTTTCTTAAAAGTGGGTTTGATCATATCAAAGGTGGTGGCATTTGCTTTTTCAGAGCCTTACCAAATAAAACACGCACCCAAGAGGAATGATTTGAGGTTTTACAAGCTGCCTTTATTCCCCAGAAAGAGCGGGCACCTCTCTTGCTCAGGAGCACTCAGTCTCTGCCTCCCACACTAATACAAAGACGTTTACAGAATAGCTTGTATCACTCAGGCCCAGATGGTTTTGGTACCCAAACAGCTGATACCCACGAAGGGACAGGCTACAAAACATCTTTGAAGACGCAAGTCAAAGCTAAAGTTTCCTCCACAAACAGAGGGCAACGGCACCAAGATCCTGACACTGATCCGTGACTTGACTTAGTTAAAAACTACTTAACAGGGGCTTTACAATACCCAATTCTTTCAGGAATTTTGGAGACCGGTGCACTTCATCATTACATCCCAGCAAAGTTCACATGCTTTGGGTTTTGCCAAGGAGAGACTATGGGGCTCCTGAAAGGGCTACAATGGGCTAAGAATGCAATTTGTGTTTTCTAGATTCTCCATTGCTGTTTTAAGTCGACTTTTGTGGCAATAACAAGCAAGTATGAAGATAATGACTAGAAAAAAAATCCCAAGTATGTACCATTCTGAGACAGAACCTTTTAAACAGAAGGAAAACGGGAAACAAAAGGACGGAGTCGCTATTCCTAAGTTAACTCACAGGTCAGATCATTAGATGAGAGTCCAACAACAGTTAAGTGTCTGCTGTTGGAAAGACAAACACTGAAAATACGACAAAATCCCTTAACAAATCTAGGATCTGAAGCAATCGGTGCTCCTTAACGAGATTATGCTGGATTACGTTTTGTACCTTGAAATAGAACAAAGGTTCCCCAAAAGAACGACAGCTTTGCGGAGCCAGAAAGCATTACCGTGCTGGTGAATAACCATGTGCGAGTCCAGCAAAGTCCCAATTAAGAAGAGAATAGAATATATTGCTCAATCATAAAAGCAATTAACAACATAAATAAGACATTGTGAGACTCTCACCGTTCCCCGTGTTTAATTATCTATCCGCTCTCCATTCTGCAGCTGTAGGTCAGGATTAACTCCTCTGAACTAAACACTGCAGAACTCTTTTGGGGATTTGTACCTTATTCATTTTCAAGCAAACACTCAAATTCATTTCAAATTCACACAAGAACTGTAACAGTCTCACCTAAATCAGATTTTCTACAAGTTAAACACCCCTCCTACACTCAGATGTGATTGTGAAAGTACTTTGATCTCTGTTCCCAAATTTATTGCTCTGTGTAATCCATGACAAAATATAATGTGATTTACTGTATCTCTATATGACAGCCCAGCAGCTGACAGAACTTAATAATTCAGCATAAGAAAAAAAACCCTCCTGGCACCAAAATATACAAATCATAATTGAGGCACTTTAGTATCACATTACAATGAAGCATATGCAGACTGATCATAAGGACTTCAAAACAATTAGAATTCTCTCTTCCCCATTTAATGAAGGTAGGTTTTACTCCATGACATGTTCTGCAGCTGTAAGCAAGTCGTTTTGGAACACTTTCTTTTCTTCACATTAGACGCTGAAGGACTAATAACATCAGTTTACCCCTTCCCTACTTCCCAAACACTCCTTCCCCTCCAAAAAGAAGGGGGGGGGGGAAAAAAAAGATACCTGCAGCTTTCCTCTATTATAAAGGTATGAAGGAAGAGCAAATAAGTGCAAAAGATGTCTTCAAATGGTGTCAGAACTTAAATATGCAACAAAGGTGTTTTATATTAGTTGGTCTTGGTAACTGAGCATTTTTTCTGAATAAAGTTATAGTAAAAAACTCACATACCCAGACCTAAGCAGGGATGCCAGGGACATGCTTTGTGGGGCAATTTTTGCTTTGGTTTGTGCTGACTCTCAGGTTTGGGGGACTTGAGAAAGTTTTTATGTAAGGGATGCACTACCCCAGAAACTTTCCAGAAGAAAAAGAGCATGGAGCTCAGGACATGGGATGCATGAGAAATTTCCACTTAGTACTTACTAATTCCAGGTAATGAACACCAGCTACTGTTGCATACACTGTTTTGCATAAGCAAAACCACGAATGGGGCCCAGTGAAGTCAGTCACAGGGTGTTGGCTGCAGGAGCTGTCCTCTCCCCCCGGCTAGGCACCCAGACCAGATGGGATCCATTCAATAATCTAAGAAGGAATTGGGCAAGTCATTAAAAAAAAAAAAAAGTAACCTCGCATTACAGTCAGCTACTGCCCTGGCAAAGAGCCGATGTTTCTCCTAATGTTAGAATGTGCCCTGGGATGTAAAGATAAGTTAAATCAGTACACGAGAGAAAACTGTACCTGTATGCAATCAGCCTTCTCCGAGACACAGAGTATCGTCAAAAAAAAGGAGAGGAGGAGGTAATGATTCAACTGGGCTTTAAGATATATTTAATAAAGTTAAAATAATAAGCAATTGTGTATTACAAGATAAAGTTTGTGTGTTACAGTTTGTTTGGATAGTGAAAAAAGGCTCAGGAAACTACTGAAAAAATAATTAGAACAGTCATTCTGCCACTGGAAAAGCCTCCTGTGCTTCATAACCAGTAGAGACTGAAACACCAGCTGTATATCCTCTGGAGTCAGGCCCATGGGCCACCCAGCCCACTGTCTTCTCCAGATGCTGCTCGCAGAGACTGCATAAACCTGGCCCTTCGTACTCCCCCAGCACCCACAATTGCCATCCTGGGGAAGTTTGAAGTTAAAACCCTGCTTATTCCCATTAGCAACTGGTTACGATCACGCTGCTCATAAAACTGTTTAATCTCTTTTTGAACCTGCTGGTAATATCTGCCTCCTCAACCTCCATGGAAACCAAGCAGCTCACTCTCTGCTGTGTAGAGAAGTCCCTTCTTTCACCAGTTCTAAATCAACCTCTTATTAGTTTCCAGCAACTTCCTGGGCAGTAAATAACCATTCGGCATTCAATTTATCCACCATCTTCATGATTTTTTGAGTCTTGATCTTATGAATACACACCAAAGGTACGACCTGAAAGTTACAGAATTGAGGAGAAGAGTGTCCTGGTGTGGCAGAACTACACGCGGTGTTGGACAGACTGGAAAAGGGAATAGGAGACAGAGAAGAAAACAAAAAAAAAAAGGCAAACATTTGAATCTTAGGTAGATAGCTTTGATTAATACTAGTTAGGTAAAAAAACCCAAAACCGCAAATCAGAAAAACCCAACCAAATTTCTCAAACCACTAACCAGCTATAATGGGTATGACAGGGAATGAAGAAAGTGTGCTGAAAGACAGGCCACAGGACAGAGCCCTCGTTTTAATTACAGCAGTCCTTGCCCTGTTGAAAGCTTCCTTTTTAATCCCGTATTTTGTCATAATTTATCACTTAGCTCAGTTGTGCTGCTTCTCCTCTGGTTCTCATTCCTTAACAGTACTGCATCAGCCATTTTAATTTTTAACCCTGCAGTGTCATTCGTTGAATGTAAACAATGTGGTGCCTGGTCTCCTCCCCAGGCAGCAATGACGATGGTACCAAGTAAAGCCCAATGCTCACCAGTGCGTATTTTTTCCCACAGCGGCAGTTACACCAACTCTCCTTGGTTACCTTAGACACCAGATTTAGAAACACAACTGAGGGGCAGAAATGTTACCTGTTACCTGTTGTTTTCTGTTTGGTTTTTTGAGGTTTTCGGTTTGCCTTTTTTTTTTTTTTAAAGGAGGTAGAAGCAGAGTAACTCTCTGTGAAGAACTGAGACTATTGCTTTGAAACATCTCCAGCAGAGAGAGTGTCATAAATTCTGCTTAGTCTCAGCTGAGTGAAATATCCTTGAGATTATTCTACCATATTTTTCTTCATGTTTGGCTCTGTTGATTGAAGACTCTTCCAAATGACTCCCTTAAGGGATGATGCAATTCCTGTGACCATGTTTTCCTGGTCCACCATCATCTTTCTTTCATCTTTAGAGGAATAAGAAGGAGCAGTGCAAAAGGGGACACATATAGAGGAAATTTGTTTTCTCCCCTCATCTGTGAGCAAAACTTTATTGCAATATTAGCTGTAAAAGTACTATAAAGAGAGCTTAAATAATCTGCACTTCTTGTGCTAACATGCACTAACTTGGCTCTACAGATCCTTCCTCTTTTTGAAATACATGTCTTTTTTCTTGATCTTCTAGGCTTTTGGCAGAATTTCTCCAACAAAGTTGAAGTACTGTGCTCATTTTTAATAATACTAGTTGGTGAATCACTAACACTGTGTCAGAAATGCTTAAGAACCAAATGTAATAAATGTACATAGACTCTACCACCCAAACCCAACAAAAATATTACTACTCTGTAACAGAGGGAAAATATCACAGATAATAGTTCTCAGATTAGAATGAAGAAAATTAAGAGATGTAGGGAATATCCAACCCTTCTTGGTAAGAATTAGAGGCTCTTCAGATTATTCATAGCTAAGGCCTAAGCAAAAGAATATATGTAATAGATTCAAGCAAATTTTTTAACCTCAAAAATGGCACATTTTTGTGCAGCAACTGAATGCATTCAGCAAGAAAAAAACCATACACTGACCTTATAATTAGACACCAATTTAATGATATCATTATACTCGGGAAGAATGCATGTCCCCATTTTATGGTTGACCTATTTGACCCCATGTAAATAACCAGGGCATTGCTGCAACAAGTGTGAAAATAGTTCATCCGGATGCTCTCAGGAATGAAGCTACCCATACCACAGCAATTAGCGTTCAGGTTGATGAAGGGAAAGGTGTCACTCACATCAAAGCCTCCAGTATGCAAAGCAGTCTAAGCAGGAACCTACGTAGTTGCTGCAGAGACAATCCAGTTCCCAGAAGGTCTTAGATACAAAAATGGAACCATTTTTGGTAGTCCATGAAATGTAGCGTTGGCGGAGAAGAACAAGAGCTACAGCAACAGTGTTTAACAACGTAAGCTAATGGAAAGCGTGCGATGCTCATCCTTCGTGGGCAAACGTGACTTAACAGCTTAGGGGATACTCAATACTTTGAACAGAGTATCTCTCAGAGTGCCTCTTCGGTCTCTGAAGATGTCATATTCTTCCCCTCCATCTTCTCTCTTTTTGTCAGTACTAAACAGCATGACATCACCGGTATGAGTGCTGGCAATAATGCCAGAACAGATATTGTGAATCGAGGCTATTCCTACATATGCAGTACAGAAATACGCCCGACGAGTACATCCAACTGGACTGCATCCTGGGGCTGGCCCTGCTAGCCAATCAATCCAGCGGCACAACACTGGATGCTGAAAGGAGGACTGAAACGCTCTCCAGGGCATGTTACCAATACATTATCTTCAAACTGTATGCAAGAGGCAGTTGCTCAAAAATTAAGCATCTGCATGTTTTGAAAAAGGCCCCATTACAAAAACACGATATTACAAAACAACTATTATATAGAACAGCTATTCTTAATTAAATGGTCGCTTACACGCTGACCTTAACTTTGAATTCCCCAGGCATATCAGTTTTATGCGGACTTCCCGCAAGACATAGGTGGAGTGGCTGTAACAGGAATAGACTAGAAAACATTGTAAATGCCAAATTTTGCTTACAGTAACAGAAATCTCAGAGTACAACTAGCTGCTACATCATTAAAGTCTACAAGCATCATTTGCACGGCTCTGGCCAGGTCTCATGCCATCCTGGATTCTCATCTCTCCAGAGCGAGCTATTTCACAACTGTAATGAAACCAGAAGAATTGTAGTCCAGAAACTAAAATGTTCGGCTCTCTCTGTTGGGTTGTTGGGGGTTTTTTTTGCCTACAGCTTCATCCTGTAATCAAATATCATGTGTGTTCAGTACAGTCAATACACAAAAATGTAAATTATTTCTCCACAAGAAAAGCAGCACTGAAAAAGAATTAGATGTTCCTGGAACCTGCATAAAGACAACAGGATGAGTCAAAGTATCTCTTTAAATAGAGAGAAGTAGTCAATAAAAAGCTAAATGTTGAAAATGATTTAGAGGAGAAAACCAAACATAGCTTTTTCTCCCACTCCAATTTACTCATGTGCACTCCTCAAAGAGAGCTTTTTTCTGAGATATTTCCAGTGTTCCTGAGTTGCTTCCTTTGAGCATTGTTAGCATGTCTACTGATCTGCTCGGGTCACGCTTTCTGAATGCTCATTTTCTTTGCCAAGAAAATACCAGAGATGAATGTTACCAACAGTTGTGTCAGCCAAGCTTCACATCTGCATGCACTTAGAAATGCAGTTTGTCTCTTGCTTTTAGTAATTCCTGGCCAACCTGACGCTGCTCATAAGCTCTGCGCCGTCTGTTACACCTGGCTGATGAGTGCTCAGGCCATAAAAACGCTGCTGGTGCAACCTACAACCTCCCTGCCTCCCTGTTGAAGAGAGTCTTTATAGAACTCTGGTCCTATGTGTTCTCCACTCTGTTTACTTCTTACACAGTTTATGCTTCATTTCACCACAATGAGGTATGACTCCAAATTTAAAAAAATTATCAGCACATTAGAAAATGTTACAATCACTTGATATAATGAAATGCAAGCAAATTAAATCCATACTTTAAAAGCAAATTAAAATCATGACTGAAGAGAAGTGTTCTTCTGAAACTGTACTTCAAATTCCTTAGCTAATAGACGAGAAATAATTTGGAGATATTCCCAAGTCATTTTCATGTTAGAGACAGATAACAGATATTATGAAAGTACTGAAGTCCTAAGAACACGATAAGCACTGTCTCAAATTGTCCATGTTATCATCTTGAGGGTCTGTCTGATTCGTGTCCAGCATGGCTTATCCGACCTGAAGGACATGAGATTTTGTTATCCGTACCTGCTAAGGTGGTTTTGTGTTCTAATATAGCCACTCCATTACATCTCGAAGGGGAGCAATAAGGGGATTGTGTGCGATGGGGCTGTGGCACCTGAAGCAAAGCCGAAGATCAGCCTTGCCCCAGCCGGAAAAGCTGCCTCAGCATCACGTTAGCCCAGCACATGCCGAGCTGCTCCCTCATCACCTCAGCTCCGTGTCTCCGTACCAGGCCAGCGATAAGGACTTTGCTTACAGAAGTCTGGCCACAGTGCAGGTAGAGCCCTCGGCACCTTCCCCAGCACTCCTGCAGCGCAGGGGCACCACTCAGCACACACAGCCTCAGAGGTGCCCAACTCGTCCACACCAGGTTCACACGTGCATATTTAGTTCATACTCACACAGCTCGCTTTGTAAGAAAGCGGTGTTTAACTGAAAATAATACCTGCAACAGGGAAGGCCCCTGGAAAATTACTGACTTTGCCCTTTATTATTACTTCCACCACAGGAGGTGCCACATGTATTTTTCCTATGGGGCAGATCACACAGGGCCATTTGGCACCCTGATAAATGTTTTAACGTTCCCGATTGGGAGATGCAATAACTGTCAAAAGACATCTGCTTGTGGAATCACAGGTTCAGAAATGTTCCCGTACAACATTTATTGAGCAACTTTCTGGCACAGTGGGCTGTAATCACTACCAAAACAAATCAACTAAAATACTGCAATAAACAATGTACTATCTTCGAAGTTGAGATTTTTAAGCAACAGAAGATTAGAGACCTCAGTAAATTAAATTATGTGTCCCTAAATATTGAAGAGCTGTCTACAAATACCAAGAAGCATTTAAGTGTCCAGTGCTCTTGCAATGAACTGTTCTGCTGTCTCCTCCTTCCCACCCCACTGCAGCAGGGCTGTGGGGAGGGTGATACCACACGAATCCTCTATCTCCTCCTACCCACTTTTACTTCAGTTTTTCTTTTCACTTAAGTGTTAGACATTTCTTTTACATTTCATCATGTTCACATGAAGAATAGTCCACAATTACACAAAGCAATCCACACAGAAATCAGTGTTACTCACTGAAGTGACCACAGAGGAATGAGATCCGTCACTTGGGAGTGGACTGACCTTCAGAAAATCTGAAGTCAGATGTTCCATGCCTAAACAGTGAAATTCAGCTTCCCCTTGGATTCTTAAGCAATCTTTACAGAATTGCCAGTAAAAAGAAAATTTAGAGGACAATTTTTTCCCCCATATTGTCCTAAACTTCAAGGTAACACAATTTGCTAGAGAAATAAAGACTTCAAAGCAAATCTCAAGACTCAGGCTGAAATTAAGATGCCTTTTTTTTTTCTTTCTTTCCCCACTCCCCTTGGATAAAATCTCTTTCATCAAAGTTCTGTGCACTTTAATAGGATCAAGATTCGAATTAAGTTAGCTGAAACTCTAACTTTTGAGCTTTAAATGGAGTTTGCCCTCTAAGCTACTTTGACTTTTGGACTTTGTGGCCAATTTCCACAAGCCTCCATTTGGGAGACAGAAAAAAAGCGGAAAAGTAAACAGAGTTTTAATCATAATGGAAGGTATTTTCACACGTCTGTGAAAGACTTTTCAACAGAAATAATTTTTTTTTCCTCCTCCTATCTTTAAACTGACATGTCTTCTGATTAGAGGTAAAAATAGGGAAGTAGGTTGAAAAAAAAAATTCAATAGCGGTTAATGTAGCTTAAAATTAGTAATTTTTTTTTAAAAAAAGAGAAAAAATCCAACAAATTTAAAAAAGTATTTCTGACAGAAATGACAATTCAAGACTATTAAAGATATTGCCCTATGAAGGATTATTTGTAACTTTAATTTGAGGATGTAAAGAAGTTAACTTTTCTTTTGCTATACTACACATGTAAAAAAAGATCAAAGAAAGAAAAGAATTGAGATTCAAATTCCATTTTTAAGCAAAAACGACGATGTCTTCCTGAGTTAAAATTAATCCTTTAATGATGAATTTCAAAGGTTTAAATACTTTGTGACCTTGGCTTTAAATAATTATGCCAAGCGGAGCTTTCCTTACATTCAGAGAAGATTCTGAATTGTTGATCACAGCCGTTTTAATGGCTTCAGGCTGGCTGATTTCCAACATAATCCTCCGAATGCTGTTTAAAATTACAGACCAAGAACCTGACGCAGGTAAATGAACTGTCACTTTCACAAAGGCTCTTCAGACGGTATATGCAGATTGTTAATTTGTGCCACCATATATCACTTTGCAATAAAATGTATGATTTATTCCCCTAACACATAGAAAAGATACTTCAACAGCTATCTGCTTACATAGACACAGTGTCTACCAGGAATATTAACCAGAGGTTTTTAGTTTAGCTTCTGAAATAAAACTCCTCTCTCCCCTAATGTGGTGAAACACTTGAATTCAAGACACCGGTACACGGGGAAGCTCAGCCAGCCCTGATGCGCAGTTGATGACCCCGCTGAGTGGAACGTGATGGAAGCCTTGCTGTACTTGAAACATTAATTTCTATTTTCCAGCCTTTCACAGCATCCTTGCTCACTCAGTGCACACAGGCGAAAGTAGACCAGCCATTGTTAGGAAGTAGACCTAATTTCCTTGCAGTTTTAGCCTGAACTTTTTCCTCCTTAAGAACTTTCCCTCTTTTTAAGGGAGAAAAACTTGGTTAGGCAGACCCACCCTTTCTACTCTTTCAGCACAGGAAAAGCGATCAGCCTATTCTGCGGGGGCTCTGCCTTTGGAATCATGTGGATTTTCAAGTCCCACCAGTTCCTGAGCACCGCAGGGCCATCCTTGTTCCACACGCACCACAGCTGGAAGGTGCTGCCCCAGCACCGCTCTCGGGGAGAACAGCCCCAGGAGCAACACTGCCGCTGCGTGACCAAAGAGAACCACAAAACTTCCCATACTCACATCGCGATTGTGGCATCCAATGTCAGATCCACAGCAAACGTCTGTTTTTTCAACTCAAGTGACCCCTAAACATTTCTCCTCAGTGAAACTCTGCGTATCTGACTTTCTAGTGACTGCTCCCCACTTGCCATGTCACAAGAAGCACCCTTCAGAACCTCTTACCCTGTCCAAGGCCTTCTCCTTTTCTGCTGTGTGGATCTTTCTCAGGTCTAACGTCATTCTTTCTGCCTCCGCTTTCAGCTTACTCAGGGCTGTTTCATGGTCTTGAGCTGCCTTCTGCTTCTCCTCTTCCCACTGGTGCCTCAGCTCCAGCAGCTGCTGCTTCCGCTGAGCGTTTACCTGAAGAAGCTCTTCCCTCAGCTGGTGGATTTGGTTCTCCATATCACAGATAACCTGAAATTCAGAACAAACAAAGTAAAAAACAAAAACAAAACAAAAACCACTTGAAACACTTGATTTCCTCAGACAGGCTGTTAGCTGGGGTAGGAAGCAGACTCAAAAGATTCTCCATCCCTTTTCTCAGCCTCTTACTGTTCTCCCCCTTCTCTTCATTCATGAATACAGCTCCCTGCTCCTGAAAGCATCGACGGAGCAAGATTTACCCTTTGGAGTGTCCTCACAGGTGAAGAAATTTAGTTTGTGGCGCGTGACCACTACATATACTGTCCATGTCTGGTTTCTTTCCTTAAGAAATGACCTGCCGCCTTCTAATGAGGTATCAGTTTATCATCAGTCATTCATCAATCACTGCTACAGATCAGAGACTATTTCACCACCACGTGCTAACGTACACCAGGAATGTATCAGGCAACGTCCTCCTTCGGGTGAGGGAAGTAAAGGACGCGGAGAGAGGATGATGGGCCGATGCAGAGAACCCTTAAAGTCTGCAAACACAGTGTAGATAAAACACACGACCTTCAAAACGCAGGACACGGACTTCAGAACCCACAACTCTCTTATGTGATCACAGATTATCCTTCACTCCTCAGGAGCAAAATATGTTGTGTGACACAGCAGTGGCATCAGAAGCGGGGGACTAGGGAGCGGGAGGAGACCAGCGGGGAGCCAGCTCACTGCCTGCCTTTGACAGGGGAGCTTGAAAGCGTCAGGAAGGGAAGTTATGCGTGGTAAAGCTGTGTTACTCCTGAAGTACACAGAATACACGCTGCGGCTTTACAGCAGTAGGAAGGTACACATGTACTACTTCAGATTTACACTTGCATATAACTCTCAGTTACTTTTCTAACACCATTTCTCCTGCAGCTTCTTAAATGAAGATCAGGAGCATCGCATCTGGGACATAAACCCGTGGTCCTCACAGCTGGTTATAATGTAGGATGTTGCAAGCACATACATGTTTCCATTCATAAATATAATTCTGAAAACAAGCATTTCCACTAAAAAACTCACACAGTATTTCCCCATTTTCCCTCCCTGCTTCATAAGTAACTTTGCAGTTCCCTGTAATTCTTTCACAGATAATATTGAGATGAGAAATTGATGTTCTACCAAACATACAGGTGACTCACCTCAAGTTTATTAAAGGTTTCACAAGAAAATCTGATTAAAATTACTGTATATTTAAAGATCCCACTGCCCTGGAATGCCAGTTACTGGTTCTAGAGCTCTGAACCGACCTCCCTCTCCAACTACTGTTTTTCCTCTTCAGACATTTTAATACACTGGCTGTATTCAGCTAAACCATCAATTTGATGTCACTGAGAACCACATTACTACAAATCTTTGAAAAAGAAACATTCATTTCTGACCAAAGTTGGGAAATCAATCACTGCCCAATATACTGCCTTGTCATTAATATCCCAAGACACATTGTTATAAATACTGTGACCTGAGAGAGAAAAAAATCGAGGCTTGAAAGTTTGCCTATTTTCTTCAAAGTGTTTGAGCTATATGGTGTAAGAAGGCATGTCAACTCCCCTCAAACCGTCCGTGCTGTCCTTCAGCTACCACGGCTGCACCATGTACTAAGTAATATGAACCACCTCAGAAACTTATCACAGGACCGGCTTTTGCTTCCATGCTTTCTTAATTACTCAGTGGCATTATTCCCTGCTATGTCAAAGGTAAAATCCTGTGTGTGCCTGCGGAGAGATGGAATGAGCACATCATTTGTACACAGAAGTCTAACACAGACCACATACCTCAGCGATGTCAGCGTTATCTCAACCATATGTTTCACATAGTGTGATCTGCACTAGATCCTTTCCTTTCCTTCCTTTCTGATCTGTTTCTCTGCACGTTTAATTTTTTATTAAATCTGTACATAGACTACAAATGTAAAATACTTTTTGGTATATAATCTACAATATACTTCTATAATTCTTTCCGAAAATATTTTCACCTCAAGATCATAAAAAAAATGACAGCCTAACTGGCTTTTACTTAACCACAGAAATGCTGGGTCAGCGAAGATCATAGCTACTATTTCTACAGGATGAAACGGTCTGAGTTCTAAACCAACATACGGAGCATTTGGGGTTTTTAATAGCTATTCCAGTGCAAGTCCTGCCTGGAATTATCACAGTTATCTTTGAATCTGTGAGAGCTCTTTTTGAGAGTTCATAATCCCTCCATGACCACTATCTTTTTTTATCCCCTTCCTTCTTTTTTAAAAACTTCCTTAAACTTCCCCCCACACACCCCCCACACAGCCTGTATAAGTGAAACTAAGATGTTTCATTGCTCAGATATTTCCTAAAAGTTTGATAAAATATTTAGGATAAGGAGCCAAGGTTAACTTCTTACAATACAGGGAAAATTCATTCATAAATCATACTACAAGCCAAAAGAGAGACTGAGTGAATTCCTGACTCGACTGCTACGTCTTCCTGCTTTACTTCATTCTATACTCAATAATTCTTAAGCAAAGCCATTAGAAAATCCAATAGCACAATACAGTGTTTTCTATTGCCACATGGACAAAGTAACAGCTGCAAGCCTTAGATTCAAAACCGGGGAGCCAAAAGAGTGAGCTGAACATTAGAGGTAAAGTAACAATAATTAACATGCAAAGGAGTGTTAATGTTGGACCTAATAGATGGCAAAAGCAGATTTGGTTCTATTAGGAAAGAAGAAAGAATCCAAAGACAGGGTGATGGCAGCGAAACTAATATGATTAAAGGAGTCCTTTTGGAGCAACTTCACTGCCAGTAAGATGATGTTAAGAGACATCTAATCTCTCCAAAGTGACTGGGAAAAGCTTATATTGGGGATCACAGACACAGTTCGTGTCAATTACTTTAAAATAAGTCTAGTTCTCAAAGCCAGATTATTTTTTCCCATAAACAAAGTCACTGGCAGAAGCAGCTTACAACGGAACAACTTGCTGCATAAGACAACTTTGTGCGACATGGATAACTTCAAACTGCTAACGGAAATGAATCCCAAACTCTCCATGACTACGATTCTGCTAGTCCACAAGCTAGGTTTAATAAACTATGATTAGACTTAAATGTAGGCAAATTTGTACTACTAGGGAAAAAAAAGATATCATAATCCTCAGTTGTGAAAAATCCACGAAGCATAAAACTTAAGGGCAACTGTCACTTCTAAACAAGTCCGTGGAAAAACCAAAGATGCAATTACAGAATCTCACTCCTCATGCTTGAGATCTGAAGGCATGTTTGCTGGGTTCCTTTGCAAAACTGAATCCTCCTTTTCAGCACTGGGTTCTTAAAGTCTTCCCCTGGCTGCTCAGATCTGTGCTTGTGAACCATCCCTACCAAATTGTTTGCATGGACCAAATAATAACTTGAGTACAAGAGCTGCTGTGAGAAATGCCCGTCTGAAACACCCCATCAGAGCAAATTACTTTTGTGCTAAACATAAGGCTTACACATAAGAAATGAAGACTTCATAGTTTATAATAGGTCCAACATTTGATTGCTGCTAGCTGCCTTTTATGGATCACAATATTATAATCTTTATTTTGGTTGGATAGGTAGAAGTAAATGAAATAAAAGAGATCTGTATCTTTTTTACTAAGAATGCAGAAGTTCTTCACAATTCCACAGAATGGCCTTGCCACAGCAGCACGCCCCAAACAAGACAGCGTTTCACAAAATTACTAGTAATCCATGCACAGGAAAAGGAATAGAAAGAACACGCCGGCTTACAGAGCATCCCAAACAAAACACCATCAGCAAGACGTAAACGGTGTGACAGGGTCGAGGTTTCCTGTGAATTCATATGGCACTTGTACGTATGTGCCAGCACGTACGCCACTGCCATAGCTGGAGAAACTGCCAGCCGAGATGGTGATTTCTATTTCTGTTTCAAAGGAATAACTCAGAATTCTAACTAAGAATATCTGTGCTGAAATAGTGTCATAAAAAGGGTGGGTCATAAGCCCACAGCAATTTGCCTGCGGGGAAAAAATAGACTTGAAAGAAAAAAAGAAGGTTGCTTGCTCACTTTGGCCTATTTAAAATGCCAATAAATGTACTGTATGTTATTTGGAAGGCAAACATGTGCTCTTAATTTTAAAAAGTAAATTGCGTAAGAAAATAGAAAGTTGGCAAAAAGTTCAAATTAAAATCTGTTGCTGATGTCTGAAACTGCTACAGTTACATGCAACAGAGATGAGAAATGGACCAAATGACTACGTCTAATTAAAAATAAAGACAGATATACTTCCTTTATTTTTCAGGAGCTCCTACTTCAACCCCATGAAGCATTTACTTGGATCAGTTTCTCAGGAAGAGGCTGGAGCATTTTATACTCATGGTGATGGAATACATGGACTTCACCGTCTCTCTCAACGTATTACACACCAAACCACATCCACCCCATCACCACATTCAACTTCGAATAGCGTTGAAGGTATTTTGAAGTCACAGAAACAACGGAATGCAGAGTTGAGCTCACATCTACTCTAAACTTATTCCGAGGCTCAGATCTAGAGTCATTTAGGTGTTCCTAGAGCTGTTTTTACATCTCCCAGCAGATGAAGCTGCAATAACCCTTCATTGCTCCTCACTGCTGAGTGCGCTCAGGATGCTGAAATAGAGCAGCAGTTTGAAAGGCCACTGCATTTCTCAGGTGGATCAAGACAACTCTTCAAGCTGAGTTTCCCGTTTTCTGTGCTGGGCTAACCTGGCTTCAGTAGGAGATGACTGCATAGGTCTCGGTTCGCTGTGATTAATTTTGCTTGCATATAACATTAAAAAAAAAAACAAAAACCAAAAAACAAGCAAAAGCCACACCAAAAGCTCCCAGAAACCTCTGAGTGGTTCCATGGGCTTAGCTCAGACATGAACTCTTAGGTTAGGTGATCACCAACATCATCCCACCTAGCATAATAACCTAAAACATGAGCCCATAACTAACAGCCCTCTCTGAACCACTGATACGTAGCTTCTGCTTCTCTGTGCCAAGATTTTCTCAGCGTTTTCTCAGCTGGAACAACATTAAAATCAGAGCATGCATTCGAACAGTGCGTGATGTGAAACCGTCAGCCGAACCCTTCTGAAAGGGCGATTTGTTTCTTTGTGCCTTGCAACGCCGGCGTGATGTGACGGAGATGGATGAGGTACACATAACGTTTGTTACTGGGTAGTGGATTATTTTTGAAGGGAGATCAGTCCAGTCAAGGGAAAGGAAGTCTGTAGTAAAAACAAATCTCACTTTGATGATGAAGAATTAAAAGGAAAATAAGGAACAAAGTAGAAACATCCAGTGATTCAGTGATGACAATGAGTCCCTTTTTACCCACAATCAGTGGGTAACAACATCCCAGAAGAGGTGGATGAAGAATCCCATCCCAGTCACACAGCAACTGGTGACATATTTACAGTAAAATACCTTAGAAGGGATTATCTCTTGAACGTGGGAATCTGAACTACTCTAGCTGTCTTATTAACAAAGCTTTATAAAGTGCTGAGAAACAGAAAGTACAAGTTTCCCTACCATCGCAAAAGGCAGCAATACATCTAACATAAAAGAGCGCCAAAAAAGTAAACAAATACTATTTATTTGCAGCTCCAAGCTTAGAAAAAAGTATAGCTGTAAGAACTTCAAAGGTGTATAACGTCAATTTGTGCTTAAAATGAAATTTGTTTATATTAATGAGTCTTACTACTGCAGTTTCAGCACATCACCACAATCAGTCTTAGTCTTGATCTCATTCTGGGTTTTGAAAACTGTTCCCCTGACTTATATCCTGAAGAGCTAAGAGATAGGTAGCCAAGTGCAGCACCAAGGGCCAGGCACAACCCTAACAGCTCTCTGATCTTTTTGTCCACAAAGCATCCCACTGAGTTGGACTTACTGGTCCCAGTATACCTGCTTTTCTCCACACCAGGTGAATTTCAACCCGCCAGTTCAGCCAGCTGGCAGCTATACTTGTGGCTCCTTTGTAATATGACGATAAGACAAAGGATACACAGCAGAGCTGAAAGCAGAATCTTTTCATTTAAGCTAAAATCTAAACCTGATGAGGTACCAAATCCGAATCAACCCTTTAAAGGAATTTTGAATTAGCAAGAGTCATCAGTATCAACCCTATCAAGCGCAGGCATTCTCCTGTAGGGAA
>NW_010427393.1:3039-53435 GCF_000710305.1 Buceros rhinoceros silvestris | reverse complement strand
GGGAAACTATGACACAAGCTACAGTTGTTCTCACCAACCTGCACGGCGCACGAAGAGTGGCAGCTCTCTAGACTCAACAGATGACTGTTCAGTGTCAACAAACCTACGCAGCAGCAGTGCAGAATGCAAACACAGTACCGGCAGCAGAATGTTGGCTGTTCAGCAGAGTAAAATCTGAATCCCCTTATTATGAGGCTTCCATAAAGGTATATCGACCCCATCATAATGCAATCCCAGCTCTTCTCACCTTTGCAAATGTTCCGCTGACAAGTCTCTCGAAAATATCCACTAGCACTTGTAAAGTGAGGTGTTGAGCTGCTAACACACACATTTTTTCTATTAATTTTAACGGTATTAAGCTGCTTTTAAATGTCAAACTTCCTTTGTAAGATTCTTTACTTGGACTGTTTCAGCACTGTGTACGCTCTGAAAAATGCCTCTAACATTTACAAATCTGATAACAGTATATTCCTACTGACCTTACTTATTTTGTATCTACTAGGGTGTTAGTTAGGGGTGGGAGCAGGTTTAATACCACTCTACCTGTACAGTGATGCTAAATATCATTCTCCTTCACATGCAAACCACGGCCAACTTCCTTTTCTCCCCTGCGCTTAACATAGTCCCCAAAGAAGTCCAGCAGCCTTTAAGTTTTATTTCTTAGTAGTGCACTTCCTGATCTTGTCTACTCTCGTTCTACACCTTAAGCATTTTCCTGAAACATGATAGAAGCGCTGAAGAACAATAAAGACAAGTCACCTTCTGCTTAGCTCCATTTTCAATAAAATTAATTAAGAGTCTATCCATGTCATTCCTATAGACACACAAACGTTGCTTGGGCAACACTTCCCTGGGTAACCTACACCCCGACTGTTCGCTAACTTTGCCATATATTTTTGAAGGATGAAAAATGAGCAAGACACAGGTATCAAAATGCCAGTAGGAAAAGTTTCACTGAAAGATCAGCACTGCTCTTGTTTCTACAGCTACCACTTGCGAGAAAGGGGCAGTGTATTCTCAAGATGAGCTGTGACACGGTATGAGGCAAAACACAAATTTTGATCTTTTTCCCCAAAGGAGTGCACTGAAATACATCAGAACTTTTGAAGAAGCCAGTTTGCTGCCTAAACCCCAGATAACGTAAATGGCACTTAAGCAACAAACTACTGGGCTTTTTTAAAGAAAAAAAAAAAAGGCAAGGAGAAAGAAAGAAAATCAGACATCCATTTGAACAGCTCCACAAAGAGCTTAAAATTAACAGAGCTTATTTTGATTTCTTAATTTACATAAGTCCATTTGATTCTAATTTAGTTAACAGCAGCTAGAAAGCAGAACTTCATATAGGTTGGTTATTGTCACTGCCTTCCTAATAAAATGATTTTTAGTCAAATGGAAGAACCTCAAGCCTACACAAGTAACTAAACAATAGAGTGCACTGGGGAGTGGAAGAATTACTCACCAAGTTGAAATCAAGATAAACGTAAAAACATTTTCCATTTAACTGTTCTAAGACCTGGAAAAGACTTGGCCCTCTTGCTTGGAAGACAGATCCAGAACAGTTTCTTATTACCTGATTTGCTTTGAAATAGATTAGCAAGTCAAACATTAAAACATCCAGCCTCCTTTCTCCTCTTGCTTTATCTGATGAAAGAAATGTTTAATTTGTATTTCTCTTTGTGCAAACAAAATTATTTGAATATGACTACTAAGAGACCTGCCTGGAAAGAAGCAAGTAGGACTCATTTCCTTCTGTCTTTCTACCAAGAACTTTAATGGAGACACCTAACAATCTACATAACTGCATTAATGTAACTTAAATATAACAGAGGGGGGAAAAAACCAGCCATGAATACCAGCGTAATGCAGCAATCCCCTAAAATAACTTGCAAGAGCAGAATATAGATAAAATACAGAGGGGCTCAGGAAATAAAAACCTCTATCTAATATCAGTTTTGCTGTATCATACAGACCATAGCAACTTGTCCCTGAACAACGATTGATGAAAATCACAAATGTGTTTAGTCTTCTCTGTTTTCCTTTATTTTCTATATCTTGGTATGTGAAAGGAAAATATTCCTTCTGCATGAACGTTAAAAATATATTCAGCTGTGAAATAGCACCGGAGCAAAGCTTGTTCTGACAGTGAAGAAAAGCCACTGATAGGTAAGGAAGGACTTTCCTGCAATGGAATACAGAGATAGTGGCTGAAGATCTCTGCAGTGGACTGGGAAGTACTATTCACCAGTCTGACAGTATTTCTGCATCCAGCATCCCCTAAATCCAAAGCTTAAAAAAAAATTTGCGCTTAAATTTTCCATGTATTAAATTTAAAAGCATTACCATTTCCTGAACAACATGTAATTCTGATTTAAATGCAAACGTGATGTATTACACATTTAAGGATTACATTCATCTCTGTGAGGCAGCAAAATTAAACTTATTATAATTCCTAATTTGTATCCAGAAGAGATACAGGCTGTATTGTCCATGAGAAATGCCTTTGCCCAGTCAATTGGTGACAGAACTTCACTGTAAGTAAAGTAGGCAAAACTCCATCTGCCAAAAAAACCTCCTGGAAAAGCATCGCACTTCTCTTTTGGATGCATTAGTTTGAATTACTGCTCGAAACACATACAGATTCTGAATATCCCGGCAGTTTTACCCCGCACACCCTCGTCAGGGTTTTGTGGGGACTGTAACAGAAATGGTTGCAAAACTTGACAGCACAAACACAAGACAAGGTGCAGACACAAAGCCTAAATAATAAGCTGTTCATACATAAGGTATTGCCCATCTTCAACTTCTGCGGTTAAATCTTGTGGAAATGCAAACTTCAGACGCTACCTTCTGTTAGGTCATCTTCCGTGACCATCTCCTCAACAGCCAGTTGAGGGACACGAGAAAGACTCAAGGTTCAGGTTACTGTCCAAGCTCTGCCCTGGCTGTTAATCAAGGTGAAAAAGGCACATTTTTCAAAACTCCAGCATAATCATGGGAAGCCGTTATCCTCCAGGCCAATGACTAAAGATGCCTTAAAGGACCAGCCTGTGTGTACTGCTCTGCTCTGCTAAAGAACCCAATACAGCAGGAGACGCTCTCATTTACTGATGTCCTGCTGCTATTTTGAAGATGACCGTTTTTAACCAAGCATGAAGTCCTCATTCTTGGTCTTGTGAATGGCAATACGTGTGAGCGGAAATCCCGAAACCCAGTAGCTTCAGAAATAAAAACTATGTCACTTACAGGTTTAGAATTTGAAGAAATAATCAGCTTCTAGCTTTCAAAAGACCCCTCAGTTCTGCAAGGCAGTAATGATAGCTGCAGTATTTCCGTTAATCAACGAGCTGTGGTGAATTCTTATCTGTACATTAACCGCTTACACAAACGATGCAGAATTACACACACAGGCGCAGCTTGTGACTTTCTGCTTTTTGAAATCAGCTCCTATTGGAAGAAGCATATTCTAGTTAACTATCTTTAGTATCAACTGTTATATCAAACAGATAAATTTGTCACCTCTGTCTGAAGATGAAAATTCTAGAGAAGAATTAGGTGTTAGGATGAAGTCGAAGGCACCAGCCGATGGAACCTGCTCTGTACTTGGTGCACTCGCATACAGCTGACACCATTTCTAGTCTCCCTCTCTGCACCTTCATCCTCGAGTGCAGGTCGCACCAGTCCCATCATCTCAGCAGTGGCTTCTCTGAGTTCAGAGACCTTTTGGAAGCATCGTGCTCCACAGCTACCAGTTCAGAAAGACAAGATCAATCACAGGATGATCTGTACAAAATAAACGAAAACTGTGTGCATAACATTTCTTGTCCTGGAATCAAGAGTATTTTTGGCTTGGTATCTTCCTCTGGCACCTTTGCATTGATCTCTATCCTTTTCATCCTTCTCAGTGTGCCCTTGAATTCAGCTGATGCCACTTTGTTTTCTGAATGACAAATAGGCCACTGCATCCTGAGGCAGGAATTTCTCCAGCTTTATTTATGCAACTGTTTTGAATCTACTGAACTCTGAATAAATATTAGTATGTAGCTTAAATGTGAAATCCAAATACACACTAAACACACAAATTCGATGAAATACCAGTAAAATAAATTAACCCATCAAATACATCCCTTTATACAGATCCATGTTTGTATTTACTACTCACATACCCACCCACACACAAAAAAATCCCCCCAAACCAACGTCAAAACTGCATTAAGAGATCAGGAACAATGTATTACTCCAAAAGTGAACACTCTGGCAAGGAACAATGGTTGTGGGAAGAGCTTGACGGAGAAACTGGAGGCTGGAGGCAGAGCACCAACTGGAGCAGTCTCCTTTCTGCACAACAATGAGGACATAATTGCCAGACTTTTGAAATCTGCTGCTTTGACTTTTCTGGAAAGCACCACCGTTTGAAGGACACAATCCTACTATGTAAAAATAAGACACCTTGACTATGTACCACATCTCTACTAACACGAAGCACAAAGATCAGGGAACTGTTGGGAAGATTATTTCTTGAATACCATGAGGTGGTATTTTTGACAGACGGCATCTGATGCATTTGTTGAGACAGAGGTTTCAGCTTTCTCTGTAGGCGTGCCTAATTACCACATTAACGAGAGCTATTGCTAGAAAGGAATAGCAAGGCTGTCTCTGCAAAACCTCCTTGAAACTCCTGCACAGAAAAACAAACCCTGCCTCCCCTATAAACGACGACATTAGAAGCCATTACTGATTAATGCTGCGTATTTTCCCCCAGCCTCTGATGCAAAAGATGCCAAAGAAACGTTATCACAAGGGTTTGTTTGCACAGCTTTAGAAATGATAGTAATCTACTAAGTATCCGACACAACACTCAGGTAAAGCAGGTAAGAATTAATTGGTACCTCCCCCCCCTCCAGAATTTCAGATGCTGAAACTGTTTTTCCCTTTATCGAACCAGCTCGGCCTAGAATAGCTTGTCCCGCAGTGACATGTATATTGAATACAAATCAGACAGCGTAGCTTTAAATCTGTGTTGCAGCTCTCATTTCCAATTCGAGAACTGTACTATAATCATAAGCTTCTGGTGGATGAAAGGAAATCAGCTCTCTGAATATTAGCTAATGCCACATTTGCAAGTCCTGAAGAGATCTGTGCTGTTTAAAAAAAAAATAGATCATTTCTCGTGAACCTATATATATGAATCGCTTTGTACTGCTCGACTGATAGAAGCGATGCCTGTGCTGGGATTAAACCCTTTTCATCATAAAACCTCATCTGGTTCGGAGTCCAAGTCCATCAAACCTTTTCCCTTTAAAGTCCCGCCTTTGATTCTACATCAATTTATTCAAACCGCAGCTGGGTGGCTGAAAACGAAAGGACAGCATCATTTAAACCAACCATGTTCCTAACTTGAAAGAAGGGCTATAATTAAAAAAATGGGCATAAAAGAATGGAAATGGGATAATATTTTTTAATGGTAGTTCAAAGGCCGACAGATGTCAGAGCCTTTGAAGATGTCAGTACACTGAGCAAGAAGTTGCCATTAAATAGTTTGCCTGAGAGGTGAAGCAGCTTTTTAATGACTGAAAAAACCCTTGCAGACACATCCTTGTGTTTTTAATTTGTCAGAGTTTCTGCAGTATTTTCTGATTAATGACACATGATTATAACTGCATAGCATACATATTTTTATACTTTGTTAAATGAATACTTTATTCCACATTCCTTCAGTGCCAGATAAGAACAGGAAAGCTTTACTACAGAGTCCAAAACTATTCAGATTGCTCAAATATTTATGGTAGTTTGAGGGGATTGGCAAGATTCAGAGTTCCTGTGTGTTGCTACCTTTTGTTCTTTAATGGTGCTGTTACCACTGCCATCACAATGGGTGTGCATTGAGTAAGCATGTGACCCAGTAATGTATTGTACCCTTCTGCGCCCTAAACAATCAGAGCTTTCAGAATCCACTGATGAACAAAGTCATCGAATCAAAATGACATTTAGAAAAACCCCTCAGTTGATTCCGAACAATACAAACAATGGCTGCCAAGGTATTATAAGTGGAAAATAGCTTTTCTCAGAAAAAAACCATATTGCTAGGAAACATCACACTCAGAAGAAAAACACCAGGATTTATAAATGCAGATAAAGTCCCCACCTTGGGCTGAGAAGATGCTCCTGCAACATCCTTCATCTCTTTGTTAACGTACGCTGATTTTTTTTCTATTTTCACCATGAATGGAAAATGTAGTAGCCCAAAAGCCAGGGACAATGTCTTTTGCTCCCAGGAGTAAGCTCTCGGATCATTACAACAGCGTTTTACGGAAGCTGCCTGCCAAGCTGAGCAGGTAGAGCCTAGGGCAGCCCCCCAGCCCTGGGGAGGGACAGGAAAAGCCAGTACTGTGTGACCCGCGTGGTGTCACACCTTGGAGAAGTCATTCATAGGAACACACCCTCCTTACAATGAACACGATGTACCTTTCTTACTGCTCTTCCATTATTCAGCTTGTTAATCGGATCATAAATAGAAGTGTGATGGACTTAGCTAAAACTTAACAGAGTGATTGGAGGTACCTTAGTGAAATCACCTGCTGGTCTCCCCCACTCACATGATTTTGTGAGTATTTGGCTTATTGCAATCTATATCCATCAGGAACTTCTCTGTAATAACCATGCTGCCTACCACCACCCCCTGAACCTCCTCAAGGGGAGGACGGTAACTGCTGGATACTCCCTGCTGCTCTAGAATCGCATGCATCTACAACTGGAGATGGAGCAAGCTGTTAGTAACACGTCCTGCCACGAGTTCCACACTGTGGAGCTACCCAACTGCAACAGGGAGCGCTGAAAGCTTTGAAAAGGAAAGGTCTATGGCTGCAGAGAGAAGAAATGTAATTCTGAAATTTAATTCTCCTAAAGGTATTTATTGAAAGAAAACAGAGACCTGCTAGGAAAAAATATGACTATGTTAGGATTCCGCTATAAAGAACACCTAGAAGTGGACTCCTCTCAGCACAAACAATTGTAAATCTCATTTCCAACTAACCTGCGGCCTTTCCTTCTCTGGTTGTTCTAAAGTCACTTGCAAAGATAGCTTTATTTAAAAAGCAAAACAAAGCCTAATCTACCATGCATCACTAGAATGCTCCACTTTACCATGAATCTCCTGAAGCTCTGAAACTTCAACGCAGGAATGTTACATTGCACACTTTCACCACTTTTCCTGGAAAACAAACTACATGCAGCCAGGAAGTAGGATGGGGTGGAAGCGGCCACAGGGACCACCCACGACAGCCAGGGTGTCAACCAGAGAAGTGACATGAGGAGCTCACTCCCTCACCCACATATCAGGAGCTTGGCAGAACCTGGTTATGTGGGACTCAGCAGAAGTGTTGAGAGAGGGAATGAGGCAGGGGGAGCAAGCTCCACTCCTCCACTTCCCTCCAAAGGCTGGTGATGCTGCCATTGTACAGGGATGTGGTACTTTCTGCTCATATTCAGTTATTATTTTAGGAAAATAAAATGGTGAATTTTAAGCAGTTATAATTTAGCTGAAATAGAACTTCAAAGAACAAAGAAATAAAACTTCTCTAAGCTGTGGGACTTTCTATTGAATTCCAAACTAATTTCACAAACTAAAGGAACATTACCCACGAAAGATGTATCAGACATGAATAAACACTATAAAATTCTTCTAAAACGGGAAATATCAGACACTCTGAAGAGTGTTTTGTTACAGAAACCCACACAAGCACTCAAAGCTGAGCCATTCAGAGTCTATCCATTAGAGGGCAATAATACACACACACACACGCTCAGGCGTACACGCATACAAACACACACACTCTCACACCTCCAAGGGACTTCAGCAGAAAACCCAGCAGTTTCTCTGATATCTCCAATGGTACCCGGAAGCTTGGGTCCTGTTCCATTCTCTTCCCCTCCACTGCCCAACAGCAGTACCCAACAAATCAAAAGTTACAATAAAAAAATTCTTCTTTACATCTGCTTTCCTACAAGGAAATCAATACAACACACAGTTTCAGAAGGCTCACGGTTAGTCGTTATTACATGTAGCTTGAGTAGGTTGAACAACAAGCATTTATATAACCATGTCAATCATTACGAGGGTTCCCAAGCTTTGAACAGACAAAAATGTTCTTCATGTGCTCATCTCCCACCTAAAGTCAAACACTTTACCTCTTCTATTCAGTCACATAAGAAACCTTTGATAACAGCAGCAGCTGCGGATGTGGCGGGTATCCAACACACTTGAGATGTCTTGGTGCTACAGACAAATCACGGAAAGGCATTTCTACTCTGTCATCAGCTGAGCCACTTGAGGGAAGCAGCTCACGTGCTGTGATTTCTGCTTTCTCGCTCAAACCTGCTGATAAACCTCATTGTTTATCACGGGTCCTCAACCTTCTGCTTGCTGCACTCACTTCTAACATCCTATGGGCACATTCATGTTATGAGCTTACCAGAACAGGAAGTGTTTGTGAACACAACATAGACCCCAGAGGATTCCAACAGTACAAGTAATTACCATCAGCCCCTAAACTACTGCTTGTCTCCATCTTGTTAGTTAGGGGATTGCTGGAGTTTACCGTAACACATGGGCAGCTCTATCAGTCACTTAACGACCAGTAATTCCCATGAGCATCCAGACTGCACTGATTCATGTCTGGGTTTTTTTGGGTTTTAGTAAAATCTATTACTTTGCCATGATCAATCTGTATTTCATTAGAAACAGCAATTCAGGTAATGATTTCAACTAGTCGTTTCCATCAACTGTTGGATAAATATTAATTTTATATTACACTAGAGGTTTTATTGAAGATCTGAATTCAACTTGAGAAATTCCAAGATGAAGACACAGAGTAACTCACTGGTGTTAGCCCAGACAGCGTGTAAGTGACATCGACAGGGACAGGCACCTCAAACTTGGAAATCCTTCATGAGCCCAAATACAGCAGGAAAACATGCAGCTATTTCCAAATATTCCAGTGCACTCTGTGTTTGCAAAATCACTTTCCACACTATTTCCCTTTTCTAAACTCATTTTACAGATGCCAAGACAGCAGAAAGCACAGACTACAAAAGGATTCAACCTGTCAGAGACAACTTTAGAAGAATTGTATCACCCGTGTGAAAGACAGAGTTCACTCTTCGTGGGATTTGTCAGATCTGTTTCAAGTAAAAACACTGTGTCAGGGTTTTATTGTCTTTTTTTTTAACTACATCAGTGTTGCTTTCATGAACTCTGAAGAAAAACTTTAAAACCTGAAAATGGAATATTCATCATCAATAAAGTTTTTTATTTGCAATATTCCAGGAGGACTTTCATTCATATTACAATACAAATTACTCTGAGATATGTAATTGCAGTTTGAAATATATTGTTTTCTCCATTAAACAGAAATCTACAGCATCCTTGACACCGATTTCTGTCATTTTGTCATGATAAACACTGAGGTATTAAGTACCTTCCACATCATGCACCCAGGCATGATTCCAATTAGTGCTGAATAGAAGACAAAATGTCAGCCTAATAAGCTTCAATTTGCAAAGTCTTTGAACATTTGATGATATCATCACTTTGCCAATCATTTCTTGTACTTTGGCTTCTTTTTTTTTTTTTCTCCACATCACCTTCCCTGTCAAAAGAAAGTCTTTCAAATCTACAGAAACAGACAACTTGAACAACGTCAGTCATTGGTCTGACTGAGCTACAGGATCCAAAAATGACTCCCCAGTACATCAACAGAGAACTATGATGTGCACAACATTCCTTCAAAGCTAATTTGCTGCCAACATGTAGAGTAATTGGGGGAAAAAAGTCTACTTTAAAGTCATACTGTGAAAAATATTTTTTCACGTGAAATCAACACTGAAGACCTTAAATCACTGTCAGAGCCTGTGCCACTCCTTCAAAACGAAGAAACAGTACTTATTAAAGCAAGACGACAATCATTTCTTCACAGGTTCCTCGACCAAACAACAGCTGTCTGACTGCACACTGAAAACATTCACTGTATTTTAAAATAATGTATGACCTTCCTATTTCAAAAACAAAAAGTTTCCCAGAAGAAAAAAGGCAAATTGCAAAAAGGCACATACAGCTCCATAAACCTGAACATAGGAGGGTAGCACATGTCCAAAGCCGGCAGTGACCAAGAGGCTCCACCACCCAGGTCCAACACGATTTCTTGCATTGAACTGAGTTGTCCCATATTTTTAGTTCGCGTGTCCCACGGAGCCCAGCCAGGAGACCTTTGCTGGCACGTGTTTGTTACTGCTCAGAACTGGCAGGAGACAAAACCCAGCCCACACCCCACGTGGCACTAATTGCCAAGAGTTGGCGCGTTGGCAGAAAAAGATTGAGCGGCTTGGAAGGGGCGGATCTGAAACTGCCTCCTGGAGCTGAAACGAGGGGAGGGAGTTGGGACCACGCTCTGAACACAGCACCAGTGTTCAGAGGAGCAGGGCTGAAAGAGTGCAGAGCTCTTGGCTACCCCTCCAGCTGATGGGTTCGCAAATTCCTAACATCTGAGGCAGAAAGGGGGACTTCGAAGAGTTGCTGCAGACACTGGGGTTGGGCCAGTGGGCAAACAACAAACAGCAGCAAAAGCTGCTGAGATGTTTAACAGTCAAGTAGTCAGCCTGGTGTCTATGCCAGTAACATCGTCTTCAGATCCACAGACAACCCATCACGGGGTTTTGAGGGTTTTTTCCCCCCTCATAGCTCCTGTCTGTGAAATAGAGGAAAACCAGAGAAGTTTTCTGTTTTTTTTCCCTGACTAAAGCAATACACGGAGGAATAAGCAGATCGGTAGTAGGGCATCCAGGGCAGTGCAGTATGCCATAACCATCTCAGCTGCAATTTGTTACTGGTTTTCCACTTGAAGGTTTCTCTATAACACTTTAATGTGGGAGCGTGCAGAGCTTTATGGATGGTCTCATATTTCTCAGCTGACATATCTTCAGCCAAAGTATGTCAGCTACAGGAGAAGGCAAGGCTTTTCTCTGGCTTTATGATTTCTTCTTCCCCCATCACAAACCACATAAAAGAAAAATACAAATAATCAGCTCTCCAAAACTGCTATTTATTACCTCATCACGAAACCTTCTACTGGACCCTGCAGTGGTATTGAGTAATATCATTACTTAAACCATAAAGAGGTGTATTCATTTCTCAAAATTGGAAAAATTAGCATCCATATGGATCTTATTGTTTTAAGACCAGTAATGCTGCCAAAACAAGTGGTGTTAACATTCCAAACTACAGATTGTCATAATTTCTCATCTAATGTTTCATTCTTTCATTCGGTATTTATAATACCTTTGAATTGAGGAACTGAATGGATCATAAAATCTCTCCTATCAGATAAAACATTTAGCAGCTAGACTACTGTTCAAAACTTGATTTATGGTGGTGGTGAGTGAATGGAAGTAACATCTGCTGACCTCAGAAAGGGAGACTAAACTGAGATGATCTTTCTCTAGAAAAGAGAAAAAGCACACTCTAAAAGACCCCAACTAATTAATCTGCAATACACGACACCTTAGTAGGTAGTCACAGATGGGTTAGCCTAGCCTCCCCCCCTGGAAAATCACGGAGTAAACTCAATGAAGTTAACATCCAGGCACATGAGGAACAAAGTCACTGGGAACAGCCAGCCTGGATCTACCAAGGGCAAATCATGCTTGACCGAACTGATTGTCTTCTAGAGTGAAATGAATAAAACTGTCATAGTCTTTTAACTCGGCTTTAGCAAGGCTTTTGATACAGTCATTTATAGCACCTGTACAGTCAAACTGAACAGACATAGACCAGGTGGGTGTACTAAAATGTGAGGAGACAACTCGCTGCACCACTGGGTTTGAAGAGTAGGGGTCAAAAGGTAACCAGGTACAAGTGGCAGTTCTCAAAGTTCGAATAGGTCTGATACAGCTTAACATCTCCACCAATGACCTGGATGACAGGACACATGAACCCTTAGTGGACAGCATCTCTTGAGAGGAAGTGGTCAGTGTGTTGGAGAGCATGGTTTCCATTCACAGGGACCTCAGACTCTGCAAGCTGGAGCAACAGACCACTAGAACCTTCAGGAAGCTCACACCAAGCTAGGTTTATTCAGCCTGGAGAACAGAAGACCGAGCAGAAATCTAATTGCTGTCTTCAGCTGAGTGTAAGGAATTGTAGAGGCAGACTTTTCCTGACGGCAGCAGCAAAAGGTCAAACGGTTACAGATCCTAATTCTAACAACAGATATTCCAGCTGGATATAAAAGAAAAGAAATTCCACACTGGATTAGTAAAGCACTGGAGTAGGTTGCTCAGGGAGGTTGTGAAATCTCCATCATTGCGGATTTTCAAAACTCAGTTGGACTTGGCCCTGAGCAACATGGTGTAATTTTGAAGTTAGACCTGCTTTGAGCAGGAGGTTGGACACGATGACCTCCAGAGGTCCTTCCAACCCCAACTACTCTATGATGCTGTGAAAAAACTTCAATACGAATGCTGATCTCCCAGTAGAGGATGTCTGTTCAGCTACTCAGTAGGATGTTTGAAGCAGAAAACTGCTGTTTTCCAAATTGCTCTACTTGTTCTATGGACTCAGAGAAGTGAACTCCCTTGTATTCAAGGGAAATTCAAGCAAATTTAAGATAACACTAAAAAGCAATTTTCAAAAGAACTAGAAAACATTAATAAAGAATGTAGTGAGTAAGCACCTCCTCCTACGTACAGCAGCCATTTACCAAACAAGTTTAGTTGCAGTATTTGGAACTACCTAATATCACAGAAACTACATTCAAAAGAGATTTAGACCTTTATACTTGGAGGTAATACCAAAATGCCACTTTAGAGTCTGGCTTTGCCATACACTGAACTTCACATCGAAACCTCATGTTCTTTTTATCTCCAAATCAAGAGCTTATATTGTCAGTTGGCATTTCTGCAGAGTAACAGTGTTTTTGCCTCTCTGCTTAGAAATTATGTTAAACCATCTCATACACTTTAGTTGCTATCACTGGTTTTGTATTTACTTGTTCATTCATGACTTCAATATTCCTTTATATAACTTTAATGTTAAAAATAATTTCACACTATGTATAGCTTATTGTCTCTTACTGTTAACCAGCCATTGCAACCACCACACACAAACCCTATATGCAAAGCCACACCTAGTGTAGGTGTTAAAAACACAAAGATCCTTTATCCCACTGATAAGCAAGACTGATCTCATTTTTTCTTAGAGAAATTATTCTATATTTATTAACATCTATGCAAGAAATAATCACTCTTCCCCAAACACAGAGTAGTGGTATAAAATAAAAATACTGCCATATGATACACACCCCGCCCCACACAAGTGAATTACATATTCCCAGCTTTTCAGCTGCCAATATTTAAAATTAAAACAAAAAATACAAAATGTTGATTACAATTCACCCTATATAAGCAGAAAGTCCATTTTGCTGAAAAGAATCCATCTCAGAATAGAGTTTGTATTATGTGATGAACTAGTTTCTATAGCAACTGCTTTCTCTTTTACATACACTGTAGACAGCACAAAATGTCAGTTCCCTCCTGAGCTACCTGAACAGTTTTAATCAGCAAACAATAATTTATGCACCATTATGTACAGCTTCCAAAAATGCCTTTAGTAAATACATCAAATGCTGAACAGCCTGAAGTATAAAAGCAGAGAGTAGCAAGTGAAGCCACCCCTCCTGCACTGAACTCCTCACTGTCTAATTTCAGTCCTACCATAAAAAGTGAGAGTCAAGGAAAAACGTGGAAGAGATCATAGATGATCACCCACTACAGCACAAGAACACTTTGATGGTTCCATTAAGCGAGGAAGTGGCAGATGTTTATAGCTTGTTGAACAGTCTTTTGAAAGGCATCTCAAACTGAAGCAGCAGCTCAGAAGCTGCGTGCTTGATGCAAAACAACCGTGGCAAGGTGGCTCCATCTGAGCAGAGAAAGGGAAGGTGCACGGGAGACCCAGACCCTCGCCTTGGTGGAGGCGCTTGATGGAGGGAACCCTGAGCCTGAACTGGGTGCTTCAGTTTTAGAGCGAAGGCTCATTTTCCCCTCTAAATCTTGGATTCTGTTGATGCTGCAGCTCAAATTCTTCCCACCACTCCTCTCCATTTCCTCAGGTCCTGCTGTAACTAGCTGTGGTGATTACCGAGCCCGGGACGGGACAGGTTTCGAGTATTTCCCCAGCAAACAGGGGCATTTGATCATTTCACTGAACGCTCAAACTTCACAGCTGAACTATTAGCACAGAGTTCAATTTGAACAGGTCTGGAGGACCCATCATCTGATCCTCGGTTTTAGTTGATATTCCCCATCACTGGGATACATCCCAACCCCGAGTCAGCTGACTACGAGCATCAACCAAGGAAAACTACGCAAGCACTGCAACAAATGTTTGGTACTTTAAATATTGTACATCAACAGTCACATTCATCATCCTGGGTGGATTGGTTGTAATTAAACATGCTGCAATATAGCTGAAAGCTTTTATTTAGGAAAGGATAAAAGGGAATGGTGGCCTGTCTGCAGTAGTCTGATGGTCAGCCCAATAGCTACTCTCCAAGGAAAACAGACCAAACAAATATTTAGATTGCAACTCCATGATTGAGACTGTCCGCAGAGAAAGCCCACATAGCAAACGCATTTCTGCTCACGCCAGGACCTCGTCTGTTACGAAAAGAGAAGTCAAAGATAAAACGATTCGTAGAATTTATTTACTCAAAACTGTACACAGAAGTGACTTCAGTAGCACCATCACCAGCTGAGGGGTTCACAGGCTACATCTGTCTGTGCCCTCCAGACATGATCAAGCAAACTGCTTCCACTGATACCCCAATAACAACCCCGTGGCAAGTGGTGTTTGGAGATACTAGAACAAGCGCATGAGGCAGGAGCAGTCATCACTGGTTTATCTGTACAATAACAAGGGGGTCTTTCAGATCCAAGATTACGACAGTCTCCTAGTGTGAAAAACACACCCTCAAAATCCTGTATTAGAATAACACTGAAAAGTTATAGACAGCAATACTTACACACAGAAACCGTGCGTGTGTTGGGGGTTTGTTATCATTGAACAAGTACCTAACACCTTGGTTACTTTCTTCTGTATTTTCCCTTGTCAGTAGTGGATAAAGCTCTCCATCAGACAAATCTATCAGCACAGCACCACTTCCGACTGACCACGCAGATGGAGGGGAGATAAATCTCTTCTGTCCCCCCCACTCTGTCGATACAGTAATTATCGGTACAGAACTACAAACATATACCACGGATTTGCTGGAACAGAAATAACCATCATTGCTGCAATTAAAATAATGCTCATTACTGAGGGTTTTTTTACTGTTAATGTAACAGGCTCAGAATTAATTCAGACAAAACCAGGTGCCAAGCAACAGTTGCAGAAAAATCACTGTTTACCACTGCAAAGAAACAAATTTTCAAAGCGGAGAAGCCAGAGGAGAAGTGAAAGGAACGTCCTATACATTGGGCACCAGGGAAGGAGCCGCTGATTTCTGTGAAGGTAAAGCAGACGGGGATGGTAAAGGCCAAGGCGATTACGGGAAGTGCAAAAAGCGAGAGGAAAAAGAAAACAGGTACTATAGCTGTGGGAAAATACTTTATTAACCCTTCTCACCACCTCCAGCTTGATCTTTTTTTATCACAACCTCCTTCCTCAATGTGCGTGTTCATAGGACTTCAGGACTGCTCGAGATTTTCCTTTCCCAACCATTAACGGTTTATCAAAAGCCCTAAGACACCCCCAAACACCACAAACCTTCTCTTAAAACAGCCTCTTTTTTCAGAGCATAAACTTTATATGCTAAAATTAAATACTAATGTTAAAATTAAATACTGTGACAAATATTAACAAAACCTGCCTCAGCATTTGAGTTACTCTTGACCCAATTACAAATGGATGAAAACAGAGGACTTGCCACTTATCTCACAACAGAACCTGGAAAGAGAATTCAGCTTCCTCATGGAAAGATTTTTTCTTCTCACTTTAGTGCAAAGCACTATATTTGAAGTTACAGGGGTACATTTTTTTCTTCTTCTTGCCCGAAGGTCAATGGTCAAAGCACAAGCACAAAAATGATCCAACCCTGTACAGCAGCTGGAACATGAAAACCTTTGAGCTGGTTGAAGGCACGTGCCAGATGCTGGGGAGAGAACGACATTCACAGGATAAAGGGAAAATACAAGGGTGCAACTGGCACCACAGCCCATCGGGCACTGGTCATTAAAATCCCTAGCCTGGCTATCTTATTTCGCAGAAGCAAGCTAGATGTACTACTCTCCACAATCAGAAGTTCTGCTTCAGAAGAATCGCCAAATCAGTAGCAAGGCTGGTTTTGCTACAACAGAAAGAAGATCTCTATCATCCAAGAGTCTCCTGTTTTGTGAACTAATGTATAAACTAAAATTATTTAGGGAGGCGCGGAATAAACAACCAACCAAACTATAGCTTAAAAATGCTCCTAAAGAATATCCAGATTTTTTAAGAAAAAAAAAAACCCTGTATAATTAGCTGCTATTTAAAGATAACAATATTGTGGCAGTTCACAAAAAACGTATAGGATTTAAAAGACTACAAGAACACAGCATGGTATAAAAGCCATTGAACTGCTTTGACTTTCATTGACCTACATGTCAATTTACTCCTCCCCAAGCATTACAACCCCAGGTGAAAAAATCAAAGCAAGCCTCCCAGAAATGGATAAATCCAAGAGCTAAAGTGGAATGCATTTGTTATCCAGAAATTCATGAGCAATACAAAAGGTGATCCCCATGAATCAAGTTCCTTTCCTGAAAATATATTAAACTTACATTTCAAAGAAGCAGAAATACTATTTTATATGTAATTAAAATCCGGCAGTGCACTGAAAAATTAATTCTTACACTTTAGTTCTGATTAAAGCATTAATAGAAGTAGTCATAGTTGAATAAAATCTGACCGTTCTGTATACTACCTTTCACAGTAGCTGAAGACCTCTGTGGAAGTAGAGACCTTGGATTTGCAATTAAAAAACCCCTAAAATTAATCTTTTCAGTAGCAGCATAATAAATCGTTCTGCAGCACTCAGTCATAGCTGTCTGTAGATCTAGTAAGAAATACGTATTTTAAACATTCGCTTCTCTTTCATGTGGAAAAGGATTTATGAAAGAGTAACAGCGAATACCTTTAATAATGGTGCTTTCACATCATTCACCAAACACTGAACAGATAAGTCCTTCAAACCAAGCTACTCATGTCATTAACACTAATTATTATTCAAATTTTTTGAAATACCCAGCAAATCTACTTTTCAGCGAAGCAAAATGGCCTCTTCTCCTGTTTCATCGCACCTTCACTGTAACACAAAAACGACCTGAAAAAAAACACTGCTCAAACAAGGCTCAAATTTAACAGGTTTTCAAAGAGCCAGGTCTACATAAACTCATTAAATCACAGTGATACCTTTCTTAAGAGACTGCCAGATGTTCCATAAAGGACATTGGCCGTTCGTCACGTCCGATGTCCAAAACACGCCTTTTATTAAACATACGCAAAGATAGAAAAATTTTAGTAAAAATACGTGCCGTAACTCCGTAAGAAACACCAGAATTGTGTTGAGCTTGCTGCAAAGACAAAAGAGAATTCTAATACAAAGATCAGGGGAGGGAATGAAGGACAATTTATTTTCCTAAATGGAAAAAGATGGGTCCTCGAAAGCTGAAGATTCTGACTAGAATTTAAATAAACAACAGGTCTTCTAGTCAAAGGCGACGGCATTTTCTTCCCCGATGAACATGTCGTTCTCATGGCAGCAACGTTCAAACGCCTGTAGAGGGATATTCAAACTACAAACAAAAGCCCTGTAAAAAGGCCAAAGTTTTTGCTATTCAGGCTGTTCAGGTTTTCCCAAGAGCTGCGATAATTTCCAGCTTTCCACACATCACCTGTAGTAGTTTTATACACCCCACGGCAAAGAGGAAGCACAGCCACACCTGGGGCTCCACTCTTCGCCAGAAATGACCCACAACAGAACAAAACAGAGGGAGATACTTACAAGACACCTCCCAGATCCTCTGAATTCACTTCAGATGGTCCCTTTACCTTTGTATTCAGCATTACACAGAGCAACGCAGTAACTAATGAACACTGGCATGTGGCCAAAATAATTCTATGTAATTCTAAACCTTTTCTTTAACCTGAGTGCTACAGCTCTGCCTTTGTACGCAAACACATCGGGATGCAGGTGAGAGCACAACCCAACTTTGAAAGGGCACTCACAGAGCTCTGTAGTTAAGATGCATCTTTCTTGGGCCAAAGAAAACAATGCAAAGATCAAACCCAATCCCTTTCACAATAACTTACGTCTTTGTTCACTCTTACAGTAAAGTGAGGAATAAAGAGCAAGGTTTAATTTTTTAGAAGCCGCCTAAATATCGTCTTCCCAAGTGTTCTCACAAAAGTACCTCTCATTTTCCTTGGAAAACCATAATGGTGGAAATGGAGAAAACGTCCTGGCTCTGCAGCGTATCACTCATCCTCCCCCAACAAGCTGTTTCTTTTCCAATAGACTTACTCAAGCCAGATTTTGATAGTCTGAGTCATCCAAAGGTTAAAAAAAAATACGTATTTTAAAAAGGAAATATTTTTTCACTTGCATTATAGTTGCCAGTAAAAGACACAGCCTACTCGTCTACAGCGAAGTAAATTGAAAATGCCTCCATGGCAGTCTTGCAGCTGATAGGGAAGGCGTTGGTGCGCGGAAAACATGTGTCGTTAAAGATGCCTTACCCAAAATGTCCAGGTTTGGTATAAAATAATCCAGGCATGGTAAGTAATTCTAATGCTGATTAGTAAAGACTATTTTCTAAATACTCTTTAAAGCACAAAATCACCTCAATTAAATATTGCCATTGCAGGCCTTTTTAATACAGGCTCTTAGAAGCACACACCATGCCATCCTTACAAAACAGATTGAAAGAAATGCAGTAAGATGTTTTTTGAACTGAAAACTCATACAGATCATTTTCCATGCTGACAGTGTGCATTTCATCCAGAAGTTTGAAGAGTCAAATGCTACCCCAGCTGGGGGTTATTCTGCCAAATGGCTTCCAACAGGGACCACAGAGATGGAGGATGGGAGGGGTGCGTGTGTGTGGAGAAAAATAAACATGATGGTAAGCGAACCCAAAGCCATATCGTCTTATCAAATATATGATGGACGGAGCCAAACACACAAAGAAAATCTAGAATACAAAACTGAAACAAGAAGATATGAACAAAATGAAATAAAGCCATTTGTGAGTTACCTGCAGAGATTTAAAACAAAAAAAAGCATACGAATGGAGCAGATATAATTCATATGGCTTTGCCCAGGAAGGAGAAAAGGAGGGGTGAGTGTGAGGGCTGGGGGGGGAGAAGAACCGATACCTTTTTTCCCTAAACAAATCCATCATGAAAGAAAATGAGACAAGATTATAAATAGGCCGAGTTATAGCGCACCATGGGATTTTTAATCTGGCTACCTGTGGTTTTTGCAGTTAAAGCCCTATTCAGCAGTGGGAAGGGAGGGGGGAAAGCGGAAAAAAAAAAAAGAAAAAGAAAAACGAAATCACGTTTATGTGCCAGTTTCGCAAATATTCACACAGCGTGCACACCCAACAAAGCTGGCAAGCAGGAAACACTAATTATCAGCATTTTCTAATAAGCGTACGCCTTTCAAACATTATTGATCATTACCTGTGCGTCTTGCATCCTGCATTCTTGAGTTTTACTCTCGTGCTCTGCCATGGCAGCGCAAAGCTGTTTTTCCAGTTTCTCGATTTCCCGTTCATGGTCTCGGACCAGGCAGTCCTTCTCTGCGTTGTGCTGCTGGAATAGGTGCGTCTTCTCCTGTTCATGCTCCAGCTTCAGCTCCACTATCTGATTGGACAGTGAGGAGTACAGTTCATCAATAGAACATCCTTGTCGTCATGACAACTCGTCTACAGCTTAATTTTCCCCTTAATTTCATCAAGTTGGCAATTTTATTTTTACGTCACTATTACCTCACCTTTTAAAAAGCCACCGTTAGCGTGACAGAATTCCTCCAGACAATTCCAACAATGGAGACAACTGAGCAAATCCAGCGCATCCTTAACCAATTTGTTGGTACAAATGTCGGAGTGTACGGGTAAAAAAAAAAATGGCATTGTCGCATTCTGTGTACGGTCCCCCGTACCCTGCTGCTGCTCATCAGCAGGGCTGAGGAGCCTAAATGGTTAATAGGCAGCCTGCTCTCCCCTTCGCTTAAGTATACACACACAACCCCCCCAGCCCAGCAGTTCAATGTTTTACAGATTTCTTTATGATTTCCAAAGCGAAAGCTCTTCCTTCAATATTCCTCAATGCCACCGCATATACAGTTGTCTTTTTTTAATGAAAAAAAAAGAGACAAAATTATAAAAAACAAAGCTCTATTATCCCGTTGTCAGCTACGCTATCCCAACATAAACAGATGTATGTGTTCCAGAAGGGCACCTGCTGTGCCGCAAGCCTGCACCATGATTTCATCAGAAGCCCTCTATTCTCAGGATCCTTTCCCAGTCCGCACCACACTGGATGCTGTGACCTTGGCCAGTCTTAGCCTCTCCCCGCTAGACTGAATGGCAGCCCGAGACCAAGGGCCTGGTTGCCGCAGCTTTGATACTAATCCTCCCCGCCTGCGCACAATGGCACCCTACCTGGCCTGCACACTGGAGCAGCCAGGCTGCCTTTGAAGCAGGTGATGAATAGGGACGGCAGGAAGCCGCTTCCCCACTGAACTCCGGGCCACACAGCTGCTAAGAACAGTCACTTGGATTTTTCTTCAGTTTTGGTGGATTTCGGAGGGGGGGAAAAGGGAAGAAAAAAAAAAGAAAAAGAAAGATGCTCTTATCGTGAATATGGTGGGTTATTTTCAGCGTGAGAAAAGAGAAGCGAACGGGAGGAGCCGGCTGTGTGTGCGCAGAGAGCGCCCCGGCACCTTATCTTAAAGCTGTAGCATTCAATTCTGGAATAATATTAGCTGGTTGTGTGGGCGTCGGGTGTCAAATTTGAACCAAAGTAAAAAAGAAAAGAAAAATTCTCAAACTACCGATTCCAGGTTTAAAAGTAAAATAAGTCATCTGTGAGGCAGCTGGGAGCATCCTACCAAAACCAGAGCAAAAGAACAGATGCAATATTCTACGGTTTGACCTGTCTACATCATTTAATAACGCTAAAGAGCTCGTTAAGAGCTGTCTGACGTCCCTGCAGGAGTTAACCCCCCAGCAGACATACAGCAGCTGTACTGGGCCTGGGATCCTTACACCACGTTCTTTAAGTCAGGCTTTTGCCCAAGGTTTGTGTACCCAACTGGGTTCTCTCAGATGCTTGTGGTGTCCTCCGTGTGCCTAAAGGAAACAATTCTGGCTCCCTAAAGTAACTGCAAAAGCTTTGCCTGACTTAGGGGAAAAAAATATTTAGTGTTTTTTGATAACGTGATTAAAAAGAAGTTGTGTCAACAAGAGAAGTCATCTTAATCAAATATTTTCTTCTCTAATTACTGGATTTTCAGCTGGTTGTGCCCTGTAAAGTCTGGGGTAAGAGAGTTTATTGTGGGGAACATCAATTAGTTACATTTACTCTCTTTAACTGACGACAAGAAGCAGCAGCGGGCAGGGAACATGTGGGCAGGGAAGGGGGCAAGGGACAGGACCTGCTTCTTCCACCAGTGACACAGTACACACGTACGCCACCACTTTCCCCAGTTCCTGCAATTACAGTTTTATTTAGCATTGCTACGTTCACAGCATTTATATTATAGACCCAACATTTTGAACTTCAGAGGTGGAAAGAGCTAAAAGCGACCAGTCCTTCCAGCTGCAGGAGGGGTGTCGCCCCAGCCTGCTACCTGGGAAGAGAAGAGGTGGCACTGTGAGGGGAAGTGCTTTATAAAAGGCAAGTTCATTGAGGAAGAAAAAAAAAAAAACCTCACTACTTAAAGCAAGGTATTCCCCATGATAGTTTTGGTTTGCTTTTTAAGGGATTTCTGGCAGGGAGCAGAGGTGGAGAGACAGGAGAAAAAATAAAGGATGATGACAAGAGCATTTGCTTCCCTCAAGTTCAAAGACCTAGCAAACCCATCTCCCCTGATGAATATTAACAAGCACCCCACATCTGCAACCAACAAAACATGCCTTCCTGTACCAATCACCTGAAGGGACTGAGCGGCTATTTGGCTGCACTGGTGAACACTCACTGAACCTCCCGCTCTCCTCAGAACTGCTGCCAAACACTACGGCTTCTCTTCCACTCCTCCCTCTCTCATTCTCATATTATTGTTAAAGGAAAAAAAATTAAGGTATATCAACAAAAGGCAAAAAAAAGAACTGTTTTTTCAGCAACAACAGGACTTCAGCAGAGGAAGCTGCATGAAAGCTGTATTAATTCTTCATAAATCAGTGTGGATTCTGCCTCCTCTTTGAGGTAGAGAGCACCTTTATGAATGATATAACAAACCCACTTCTTTTAAAAATTGTAGCATGTTGAGATCTTTCTGCATCCACCCATAGATGCTTAGAGCACTTCAGACTGCATTAAAATGTGCGCTCAAATCCAGTACAGAGGTGTCTAGAAGACAAGCCACACGATATTCACAACAGGAATTAGGGGTGATGCTGAAAAGCAACAGTCATTAAGTAATAGTGGGCGCCCTATTACCATAATCAGGTTGTATTCATTGTGGCTCAGATGTTTCCTCATTTTCCCCTCCCAAAGATGAAAGTCTCTTACTCTCTTCTCTGTGCATCTGTTCCTATCTCTCACCATGGCCTGGACACTGAAACAAGCAGAACTGTCCGACCTCGTATAGCTGCTCTTATTGTTAGCACCAAGTAACACAACTATTCTAAAATTATGATCACCTCTTACAAGAATTCTCTGGTTTTAATTCTTTCAGCCCCAATATGACAGACTTACATGCAAGGCAACAGCCAACAGCTGGTTTACTACACCATTGCCGGAATTACTCCATTTATCTTTAAATTTCTGCTTTTACTGACATTTCCTTACTCTTGCAGGGAATTTTTTAAAAGACAAAATTCTTAACAAAAAGCTAAAAAAGATTAATCCAAGAACTGAGACAGTAATTTGCTCCTCAGTCTCACAAATACACACGCACGTGAAGTACCAAACAAATCCAGCAATGTGGCTCGTGCCCACCCAATGCCCACCAACGCTGCTGACCGATGGCCTAAGCGCAGGCGGACGGAACGGCACCCAACGGGGAGGTGCTCTAGAACCACCTGCTGAAACGGGAGACAAGCTAATCAGACCCGAAGTGACATCCTGCTGTTGTCAGCGCTGGTTCGGTTTGTACCTCTGAAGAGCAAAGATCTCCAGTAAAGAGCCTCCTGATTGCAGGAGATATTTTCAGAACCAACTACTTGTAATATGATGAACATCAGCAAATGCCTTTTGAAAGTCCCTAATATAGACAAGACCTTCTACTATCCAGTTTTTGCTTTTACATCACACACTAAGTTTAGGCTTTTCAATTTTAGAACAATTCCAACTTGTTCTCAAGAACAAGTATGCCTTTGAAATTCTTTTTATAGTCCCCAAAGGAGGGAAAGGAAATTAGTTAGCTCACTACCTCTGTGAGAAACATAGCCACTACAAGAAATATTTGACACCAAAGAATGAGAATTCAAGCAAATTTATGTGCACAATTCCAGAAATACTGTCAGTAACACCTATATAAAATACGGGTTTGCATGGCAGGATGATCATATTAGCACTATTTTGGCACGACTGGACTTCTGAGGGCTGGAGAAGCCACCAATAAGTTATACACGTCACGGCAAAGAACTGACCTGACCTCACTCGTACCCCGTGCATATAGCCCGTCCTTTTTCCAGCAATTCCATTGTATCAGCATTTAAGAGCGATGGTAAATCAGGTGTCTTCATTGTCACTGCTCTGCTCAAAACCAGCCCCAACCCCTGCCCAGCTCAGCATACAACACACAACCTATCCCCAAATCACAGCTCTGGTGAAATCTGGTGTTTTCTGTCCCCTAAGCCCATAAATAAACATGCATGTTTCACGAGGCCACGGGGATTACCCACCTCCTCAATTATAGGGCTTCGAAAAGTGATCTGATCTAACAGGCTGGAGGATTGAGTATGAACCACGCTGGGTCTGGCTTAGCATAACTGTGGGCAGAAACAAGGACTCTCCACTGCAAGGCCAGGGAGCATACCAGAACTACAGATAAATGCAATGGATTTTAAGCGTACACATTTCTTGAGGGTTTTGCTACAATCTGGAACACAAAGTACTCCCAAGATAGATGGGTTGTAATGAGCCAAGGGCCAGTGGGACAGGGAGAAGTACACCAGTGCAGAACCGTGTACTACCACTGAAGTACAGGGTGATGAACACGCAGAGCAAATGCATTTTACTTTGTTTTACTGCAGGCTGCAATAATTTAATTGGCATGACTGTGCTTCCTGTATACTTCCCCTTATAATCAACCACTAATAACTGCCTTTCATTGGCAAACTAAGAACTGCAAGAAATTCTCTGAAAGAGGCAAGCTGGTATCTCAGCCTCGGTCTCTCAATCTTGGCAGCTTGATTTACCATCCGCACGACCACAATACACCCGAGGGGTCTTACCACCTCTATAAAATTATGCACCCAAACTGCACATTTTTTACTTACAAAGACCTTCCACAATTTTAGTATTTTTAAAGTATGGGCAGCACAAACCTCACCTCAATCCTCCTATCTTCCCAATCCTCCTGCCACAAGTAAATTTGTTTTTAAATCACCAGCACATCGGAAATGAAGCTGCACTCCTATGATTAAATCACACTCAGCGCCATGATGAAGGTCAGGGGGTTGCACCCCCCTCCCCAGCCCAGCTGCTCCAGGAAAGCCAATGAGGTCTGCAAACAGAAACATTTCTTTCCAACCAGTACACCTCGAGTGACTGCAAATGCCTGTTTGTAACAGGCGCTGGTACAGAATTTACTGTACACAGTCTTTGTTTAGGGATTCAGAGTTTATCCAAGGACCTTCTTTGAACACAGAACTGACTCCACAGGCGTTCACAGCCCGATGCTATTTATTGCAGGCACCAATTTATGTTCCAGGAATCATCTCCCCTCTCCCTCCTTCCGCCAAAGTTGACTCTGTTGACTGTACAAGGAGCTCAGCTTTTAACTCTGAATCACACACACGTTAGATGCCTGAAGGAGACCGTGTAAATATCCATCTGTCTGTCTGACAATTCTGTAAATAGCAATGGTGCAGCGAGAAGATTTCCAGCTACTCTCTACTTGGAGGTTAAACTCATACCCTTCTCCCATTTGTGAGATTTCGCTGTATCATATGGCGAGAAGTTGATGGTGATCATTGAAGAAACCATTCCTCAGATATTCTATGCAAATGGCATTCATCTGCATGATGGGATGGTTCAAAGGAAACACACATCCTAGATTAATTTATTAAATGAAATTTATGCAGCTTGTTGCTGACGACATGAAATATTTAGCGCCTCTGTAACGTGCCCATTTGGCCTCCATGCAAGAACAGAGTGTATTTCAATTATCTTAGACTATAGACAAAGAGGAGAGGAACAAAGCTTTTTACAAAGACTGCATCCTTACAACTAAGCCAGCGTACTGCAAGTGGATCGCAAATCCTTGACTCTTTCAAGCACAGCTAAGAAATGCCTGGAACGTTGCTCTGCCTGAGGAATACTGTCTTTCAAGCACGTCACTGCAAGTCCCATCCCCAAGAGACAGCAGTTTCTTGGTTTAATGCTTAGTTCCCACCTTTCGCTCTCTTCCTTGCCTACGCTGTGTATTTTCCCCCCTCTCTCACCAGGTCCCAGCCTTTACACCACTTTTTCATACACGAACTCTTTTGGCTCCGCTTCCCAGAAAGGACATGGAAATGCTCAGCGAGACTCTTTAGGACATTTAGCTGCTGAACTCATGAACATCTGAATAAGCAATGTTTATTACCCAAATACACTGCAGCAGATCTTCAAGGGAAAAATATAAAACACACCCAGGACAAAAATACCCTACCGCCAGCATTTCAAGGAACTACTGCTACAATTTTAAGCAAAAGCAAAACAACCTCATCTCAGCCTTGATAATCCAAACACTGGTGAAATTCTTGGCGCAAAGTTTGACATTTAAAAATTATCAGGGGAGATGCCCAACCATTAAATGTTAATCTAAACAACATTTTAGAGTATTTTTAAGCAACTGAGCATGTGATCACGATTGGAACCTTAACATTATGCCACCAGTACTGAATAAGATATTCGTTTTTAAATATATACACTTATATATAAAAACAATGGTTGAGATTACAAAGTTTGTCTTTTACCTGAGGTAACCTCACTCTTTTCTTTAAATCAACCTCTCCAGAAAGCTATAAAAGACATACAGGAAGATCTAAAGAATATTCTTCCCCTCCTTCTAATAATATTTTCCTCTGCTTAAAAAAGAACAGTTTCCCAACGCTGCCTTAGATATGCGTCCTTGCTGCTGGCAGGTCAGAGGGCAGCCATGCTTTTTTCACTTTTAACCAGCTGATTCTGCATTTCTTTAATATAAAAGGCATATTTAAGCTCAACCACACCTTTGTCTTCTCCAGACTTAAGACCGCAGACTATTTCTCCCATCTTTAACATCATTTCAATGTGATTCTATTGAACACCTGGTAAACCATTGCTGAAGGTTGTCCTTCAGTTATTTGGCTTTTACCTATTTGGCCAAATAGGACAAGACAACAACTTACATTATTCCTTCACAGGTTTTACAGAACTCAGGAGCCAACAATAAATGTCACAAGAAAGGATGTCCTGAGATACAGAGAGATTCTTCAGCTATCACGTAATACATTTCCACTTTGCTTTGGAAGCATGAATAATTATTATTTTAAAATAGAATAAACACCATTAAAGACAAACCAAAACAAAAGGTGCAGGTCAGCGTATTTAATCTCAGAGAGAACGTCCATAACTCAGCAAATAGCACCATCCTGCTAATAATTCATCAGTGGTTTCACAGCGCGTTCTCCCTGCTAGGAAAATGAAATTTCATAGACTTTGGCTCTCTTAATAGTCTTCAATCTCAGCTTCCTCACAATCGCTCAGTCATAGCAATTGAGCAACTATTTATAGCATAACATGGGTGTAACAGTGTTCACAGTGATCTGTTACAGTATTTAAAAAAAGACAAGCTAATGCCATTTAAACATTAAGATCTCCAAAAGTCCCCTGAAAGTGTTCCTTCACGACAATTTATCAAAATCTGCTGGAAATGGAGGTGAGTACTGACTTGATTCTGATGCAAAACCTCCCCGGGCGAAGCCCTGTTCCACCAGGAGCCCTCTGCCATGGTACCAGAGCTCACCACAAGAGACGTGCCCTCAGAAATTGCCCAACTGATGTGGGCACAGGGAAAGAAAAAAAGCAAATTAACTAACTTTCCTGTCAAATTTCCACGTCTAAAGTGTGTTACTGAAAGGTTTGGGCACTTGCTCTTTCAAACACTCGGGGTTGCCGAAAACAATTTTGGCAGAAACACTTCTCAGGTATTTTAAGCTAAACTGAGGATGTAAGTAGAAAGTGGGGCAGGGGGGAGAAGAGGGAGAGAAAAAAGAAAAAAGGGAAGGGGTGCAAAAAAACCAAACAACCTTTTTTCCTGTGCTGACGGTGCCATAAAGCACGACTGTAGATACTGCAACCGTTTCAAAGGCAGGAAAGGCTGAGGCCGTCGCTGTGGTGTCCACTGGCTTTGAAGTGCCGAGAGCAGCTGCTCCCAGCAGATAGGAACTGTGGTGCTGCTGGAGTTATTTTTTTTTTTTCTTCAAAATATACTTTCAAATCTAACAGCTGCAAGTAGAACAAAGTTGAGCTAAAGTATATTTAAAGAAAAAAAAAGCCACCAGTTTCTCTCAAAGAGTGTTCTCAGTGGATACTTCAAAAGAAACCGGCACTGAATCAGATGAAGCGGGAACTAGGAGTGACATGTGACAGCTGAAACCAAATACCGCAAGATCCCAAATTTCTCCCTTGCTTTGTTAATGGATTTCAATGCATTCGAAAAGTTAAACAATATTAACTGCCATGGTTTGGTTTTGTTTTTTCCTAATTCTTTTTCAAGGAAAATTAAATGAAGTTGTAGATACCAATATTTATGTTATTTATTGGTATAAATATCAGATAAATATCAATACATAATATAGCAGTATGTCTAACCTGCAGGCAGAGCAACCTTTCAGCCCCACAGTGCATGTTCACACCAGTAATCTCTTTGAAATCAAAATTCAAGCAGTCTTGTAAAGCGCCGGCAACCACTCATATAAAGCAGAGAGGTAAAACCACAGCTCTCAGTTTCTCAGATTGGAGAACTGGGTAACACATCTGTTCATTTGGTTCTTCATTACCAACTTGATTCAATTCACGGACAACTGAAGTGTCCAGTGCGCTGTCAGCGCAGCCTCTGCCACTCACCGTGCCAACCCACGCAAGAGAGATCTGACGGTCAATTCTCCTTCCCTTTGTGTATAAGCTGTGTTTCACAACTGGATTCAGACACTGGAGGCTGAACATCTCAAAGCAATTACTACATTTCTCAGGTAGCTAAAGCATCCGTTTTTTTGGTTGGGTGCCTCTTCGCTGACTGGAAGTTGCTCGAGCCCCGCTGAAAAGCACCACTGAGTCTAATTCACTGCTCTGTTTAAACAGTTTAAATCCGTCTATTCCTCCCCCAAGAACAACCAAAGAAATATGCACTAAAACAAGGCAAGGTGAAGCCTGCTTTAAAAATGGTTTCACAGTTCTGAAGCATAAATAGGGAGTAATACAGAGAAACAGAAGCTGGAACTACTGAAAGGAAATTCTAAGAAAGGAAGAACCGAGCTCCTGCTGCTCAGTGGCTGGGCTGAAGGAGCTTTGAACTGCAGAAACGACAAGACAAAAAGAACATCATTTCCAACGATAACCCACTGCAAGCTGCAGGAAGGGACACATATTTTTTCATGTTCGCAAGCTTTCAAAGAACGTTCCAAACAAAGTACAAAGAGGAAGAAATTTTTAAAAAGGGCATAAACAGGATTTCTCTGAAAATTCTTCTGAGGCTCATTGTTTAGTGCTGAAACTCTTTCCTTGGGTTTCAGCGATGATAAATAAAGTCTAACTCTTCTTTCTTACACTAAAAAGTAGCTATCCTGAATAAAACAAAAGTGAAGCAGTAAACATCTACTTTTAGTGGAAAATGCTGTCACCGATGTTTACCGCAACATCAGCACTGTTCTGGCATACCAAGGTAAAAAGATACACCCAAAAAGTTTTAACTATCACATTCATTTCTTGAGTTTGGGGTTTTTCTTTGATCCAGTCTCCATGAAGTCTGTATATAACAGGCATGATGATACAAGAAAGCAAACGAAAAGCAAACCATGACACTACTAGGCATTATGATCTGCCTTCAGCACCCAAAGCCAGCCATATCATTAGCAGGAGATTGGCCCGGGGGATCGGTAGCTCTTACCATGTATACTGACAGAAAAAATATCCATTTGAGGTAGGAACAGGGATGTTGTAACATCTGATGAACTGCAGATTACTATTTATTGCTATCATCATGCTTCTGGGAACAAAGTCTCTGAATAAATGCTTACTTTGGACTTGAAAGACGCACCACAAATTATGAAAACTGTAAAGAAAAGAGTGAACTAACTGTTCCATTAAAGTGGTACGAATATAAGATGCCATAAAAAATTCCATCTTAAAGGCAGATGCCAACTAACCCAAACACCTTCCATTGTCCTCCCTTCAGCACGTCCTTTAATTGACACCTCAAATTTCCTCACCTTTAATGCAAGCATGAAACAATAACTCTGCAATCAAGACTATCCCTGAAGCATTAAATACAAGAATGCTAAATACTGTCACCCAGTTGAACAAAACACCCGCGTAGATGCATCTTGCTGTTACACAGGAGGACTCCTCACCCCTGCTCAGGTGGCAACACAATTAGTAATGTTGACAATTCTGAGTGAGGATAAGGAAGATTCTTTGATCTGAACCAACAAACTCTTCTATTCAGAGAGCCACGCACAAAAGACACTATTGTTCCTCCTAAGGACAGGCAAAGGTCTCTCTCAACACCTACCAAAGTGGTCTTGTTCCTTAATTACTTGAAAAAGTCCCTTCCAGATGGATCAGAGAAGGTCTCATACCACAAGCCACCTGCAGTATTTCATCTTATTACCAGCACAGAAGATAAACAGAAACGAAACTACGTTTCCCTGGTGGAAACATAAACTTATATCCACACAAAAACATTGATAAGAGAGAACTTTAAGCTTACGGACTAACCGTATCATCCCTATAAAACCCCCCAAATTTTCAAACCTTCAACAGGTGTTACTGAACAGAGGGCACTTCAGTCTCAGGCCAAAGTACCACCCTACACAAGCGTGTGATGGGCTTTCAGCCGCGTAGCTCTCAAGCCTGTATCATGTCATAATTTATCTGCTTCTATTTCTGTTTTTTCCCTTTACGCTTCACAACACCACTGAACTCAAGTTTCTTGTCTCCACCCAAACGTTTCCTGAATATTTCCCACCCCTGAAATTACACTACAATAAAGAAAATCACTATCAGTGGGCCAAAACAAGCATTCATAGGAACGCTCTCCATGTTAAAAATGATTAAAAGAATGACGCCCTGTTTCTTGACAAAAAGAAAAACAAATAATGCATTAAATAATTTCACCTGGCAGTTATGAAAATAGGTGTTGCCACCTGTAAGCCTGGGAAAAAATCTGAAAGATTCATAAAGGATTGCAAAGAGGAAACAAAAATATTTTCTATGTAGACTCTTCCCCTTCCATCCCCCAGCCCAAAAACTTCCCGTACCTATAAATCCTGTCTTTATACAAAGAACAGCCACGCAGAGCAAGAACAGCATGAGGTCTGCCACAGGCACTGACCTACACCTGCATGGAAAGGTGTCCCTCCTCCCCTCCACCCGAGGGCACTGAACAACTGACCTGTTGCTCGTATCTTTGCTTGAGCGTTTCCAACTGCCAGGAGAATTCTTTGGATTGCTTTTCCCGGAGCGATTTTGATCTGCTTAGATCTGCTTCAACCTTTTCCATCTACATGGTAAAAGAAAGGGAATACTTAATTTTTTTTTTTTAAAGGCATAGCTTGAAATGTTCTGACGTTTCTACAGTTGTTTGCAAACCATCAAAGAGGCAAATATAACGTGCCGAGAATGATAATAACACTATTTAGATGTAGTGAAAATTAATTTTCAGTCACTATGGGATTATTCGCAAATTAAGGATGTAGTGATCACCTACACCACGCCACTTTCTGATCACAAAGTATTGGCTCAGTTTTTCACTCAACAGTGGTGAACATCCCATCAGAATTAAGGGAACAGTTTTTCTAGACATATTTAAGACTCAAACATATTCTGCTCAAAAATTCAAGGGAAATCACACGTGAGTGCACAAACTACTCATTTAAAGTAAGTTTACATTAAATCAGTAAAATAACTTAAAAGAGAATTATTTGGCTGCAAGTGAAGTTCTCTGAAGATAGTCATCGCCTATGAATAACGAGTCCCACAGACTCCAGCACCCAGCATCAAGGAAGCAATTTCATATCTCAATTAACAAGGCTTTTGTATCAAAAGCACAACTGTTAGCTGCACATCAGGCATGTCCAGGGGAATATTTATACATACATACACGTACAGTGCTATGCTGCAGCGCACACTCATCAACTATTTTTCAATCTACATCCCAACAAGCAGCGAATAAACCATCTCCGTAAAACCAGAGAGCCCAGGGGTGCAGCTGTCAGGAGGACCAGTGCTGCCACAAATCCATCGGCTGCACCACAAGGAGGAATGCACGAATTCCTGGAGCACAAGCCAAAATGCCGGTTGGCCTAAGGGAGGGCTCTGTCTTCAGCAGACACCTCTGCCAAGCGTCCTGGACACCACTTCCAAGCCAGGCAAAGAGGAGAAAAGGCAGCACTCAGGATGGTATAAGCATTTTATTGGAAAATACTGCGGGAAGAGAGGAAGACACAGGACTAGGAACAGCTGGCCAGATGGAAAGTGGAAAAATAGAATAGAAAGGAACAAGTTATCCTTCCAGTAGGAGCCCTTGAACCACTACTATCTGCTCTTAATAAAAGGAACTTGAATGGATATTTTATGAGTAACAACTTCTGCCTCCAAACCTACTCGAGTTGCATGTTCATAGCTATATTTTACTCAGCTCAATAAAACCCAGAAAAATAAAAGATAGTTTCTTTATCAAAAGATCACTTTTTTTTAATAATTAAAATATTCTAAGTGACACAGTAAAATCATATTTAGAGATGCTTTAACTCCATTGGTGTCATTAGGTCACATTCATCTATTTCCCACAAGTGCAGTGAGGACCCATGACCATTATTTGCCAAACCAGAAACACTAGATCTAAAGTACCATGACATAGTCTATGGACTGTTTCTCTTTTTGCTAGTTACTACCAGAAAAAATGCAGATCTTAACCATTCAAAACGTACCACTTGCCCATCAGTGGACATCAGGTGACTCTTAATAATCACAAGCTCGACAAAATGGGAAGCAGATGGCAAAAAAATACCACAGAGCCAAACTAATGAATCAAATATTGATTAAAACTGAAAATGCCAGACCCTATCCTACTTATCTCCATAATTAACATCACCACACACCAAAAGTGGTTTTAGAAACCCAGTATTTCTAGTGTAGTTAAAAGTACGGTGTTGCTATAGCTACCACAGTTTTTGTTTTATAAGTAATACATTCTGCCCAACCACAAAAAAAAAAAAAAAAAAGAATTTTCCAATATGTTACAATCAAACGGGTGATTTATCTGAAGAGTACGTGTGTGCAGGAGAATGAGAAAGGACAAAGCTATGAAGACAGCTTCAGCAGTGTTTCTTTGAACCCAAAAAAAAAAAAAAAAAAAGAATTTTCCAATATGTTACAATCAAACGGGTGATTTATCTGAAGAGTACGTGTGTGCAGGAGAATGAGAAAGGACAAAGCTATGAAGACAGCTTCAGCAGTGTTTCTTTGATGTGTTTCCTTGAACCTGGGTTCCTGCAGAACAGGACTGCTCAATTGTACAGTAACATTTGCTATTGCTATAGTTTAGCATTCAAGAACAGACCCAACAAACCCATGGCTGATCCTTGGAGCCCAGCAATATTTATTTTCAAATTTTTCCAGAACACAGCAACAGTCTAAAAGAAATTTGCAGTCATTTTCAAATGATAAATGGCTTCAAGTTTTCTGAATTCCTTTGCACATTTTTTTTTTGGTTTTGTTAGCTGGGGGGGGAGGGGGGCTTGTGGTTTAAGTGAATGAAACTGTTTGTCTTTCTAGAATTAGACTACATCACTTTTGGAGCAGAAATAAGATATTGTTTTAACTCCTCACAAAGAATTTAGAGCCTCACAGAACAGGAAACGTCAGATTGCAATTGTAGGACTTGTCCTATTACCCTCATGGGTCTAGTTTGCAGACCAAATTTTGCTTTTATAAGTTTATTCTTGCCTTTTTTATTTCCAGATTCTATTATTTGCTGACTGCCTGGGTCTTAAAAATATCAGCAATGCATTACTTAATTTCTCACTTTTATTGACGATCTTTAGGCATTTGTTAAGTTATAAGCCAGCATCCTTAAAATCCATGACACCACCAGACACAGCACCCCACTGTCAATAGCAAGGTGTGGTTACGAGAGGTGAGGCTGGAAACCTGAGTTTACGGCTGGGTAGAATTACAAGCTTGAAATATGTCGAGATATTTCAACCACAAGAGCAAGTTGAGGAAACACTCCCTTCTCTCCCCTTCTGTTTGATCATCTGTCACTTGTTCCTTCTTTCACTCATTGTGCTGCATTTGTAAAATCCCAGGGACAACATTTAACTCGTTTGCTCCATAAGGAATCGAAGACACTAAAATCTTTTTACATAAATTCCTGCTACTAATTTTCAAGGACAGAAAAGCGGATTTTTCTGTCCTCCGCACATGGCTGCCAGCAGCCACAATGGCTCTGCCCCTGTTTAGGCTCAAACTGATTACGAGAGCTCATTAGCGGAAGACAGAGTCGTTCCGAAAAGAGTAGGAAGAGACACGCATTTAAGTGGAAAATGACAAACGTTGTTCCATAGGGGTGTACAAACTAACACTTTATACTCTCACTCCTGAAAAACCCCTAATCAGTCTCATAACTGCAGATATCTTTGTAACAATGGCAATTCTGGCTTTGTTAGAAAGATGAAACAACTGCCAACATCCCTTTCCGACTCGCTAGCAAAGACACTACATTGTGAGGGATTTTGATGTCGCACTCGCGAGTGAAGCCTGTTTCTGGCATTATAAGATCAGAATGTGCTCTCCTACTGAGCCGGAGTTTCAGAAAGGCTGGCATTGTGACCTCCTCACCTGCTGTTTCATTTCAGCATAGGCTTTTTCTGAGTTCAGCTCCACCTGCCGCTTAAACTCCTCCAGGGCAGCATCTGCCTGCTGGGCCTGCAGCCTCTGTACCTCTGTCACCCGAGTCAGCTGCTCCTCCTTCTCCCTAGAAAGTCACAGAAAATTTTCAGAGTTCAAGTATCAAATAAAAGAACAAGTGTGCTAGTGTAAAAGAGAGGCCTTTAACCCCATCCGTTTAAAATAGTATTCAGATTTCAATTTCCTGTCCCAGCTTCAGCCAAACTTCCCTCAGCAATACTTTGAAGAAGGGAAGAGAAGGCTAGAGCTATTTTCGCTTCCTCTTGTTGAATTTCACGCACGTCAACACGGCGTTTGTGGCTTAGGACAACACCCCCACACCAAAGTCTGCGCTGACTTAGACTGTTAACTACCCACTCTATCACCCCCATTTTAATCTCACCTCTATAAGTATACACAAGTATATTCCTTTTAGCAGGATCGTCGTGTCCCATTAAAAAACAAACAAAAAAAAGTTATCCCAGTGCCATCTCTGCTCAGCCAAGATGCAGGATTATTCTCTGCTTGACATTTATCAGAATGCAAAGCAGGGTGACACGTGGCACCTTCTTAATCTACTAGAAAGCCATAATGCCGTAATATCTATTCAGCCTTTAAAGCAATGATGGACGTTAAATCTTTATGCAAAGTTTTTTCATATTAGCACCCGTACTATCTGCCATATTAATGTCAACACATACACAGGAATCAGCTGGGGTTTACGACATCGTAGTGTATCAAGAGTAACGCACGTATAGCATTTCATGTACACAGATGCACACATACATACCCCTAAAAAACTGATACATCCACCATATCAACACATCTCAGACATTTTGGTGGGACTCCTCACAGAGAAGACCATCAGGCAGCGTTGTTAACTTCCCATCACAGGTTCCTATCATTGCCAGTCAGTGGAGTTGCCTGACTTGGCGTTGAAAGACCGGGGAACACAGTGGTGGTATCAAGGGGCAGAGCTGGCTGCACCAGCAGTTTGTAACAGCAGACACCTTCAAACAGACCTGTGGCTGTGACATTTTCATTCTACAGGCAGAGGAAGTACCTCACAATAAATTTCCCATTTTGACAGAAATTATTTCCATATAAAACAAAGAATCTGACACAGCAGAGATGGAAAAGACCAACTAATTCATCTGGTCTGTCACCTTGCCAGCCCTGAACTAGCTGTTACAGCACTGAGCAAGCCTTTTATAGAGGTCAGGAAGCTGCCAAGCTGAAGTTACAGCACTCACATCCTCTTCTGTGGTTTTCATACCAGACTTTGACAATGGGACAAAGAACATATCCTACATCTTCACAGAGCGTCTGTTTGCTGTGTAGGAGAACAGCGTAATTCTATTAGCAAAGAGATCAAAGAAATGCCACAAGCCTTGAGTAAGTATATTCCTGTTTACTTTAAATTTTTTTTCATTACGCATATTTTTAAAAAAAAATATTTAATTTTTTTATCCTACTCATAGCTGATGCAATAACTGAGACATAAGGAGGTTGCTATCTTCCTTATAGAAAAAGGAAAATACCCTTCTTACCCAGCAGAAACTGGAGCAAAACAGAACAAAAGCTTGTATCACATTTTTGGTGGTAATTGTTTAGGATTTGGGGGTTTGTGTTCATGGAAGACCATACACAATTTTTTTTCAAATTGGCTAGACAGCATCCATCGCTCCATGCAGATCTGCTTTATTTCTACTGCCTCAGCAGTTCCATTTTCTAAACTCCTTTGAGGGTTAAGCATATCTCTATATTCATCTAAATTTCCATACTGTCCATTCATTTACTAGATAACAGTTACACAGCAAAAGACCACCAAATCAAATATTTTGCCTGTCTAAATTCAACTGGCAGAAAGACCACTCAGGATTTAAATTCCTGCTACAAAGAATCTAAAAGAGCAAAACTCCAAGTACAAAAACTCCTCGGATATTTCACAGAATGGGCGCTCCAACGATGCCTCCAGAGCTGAAAACGAGATGAACGGTCTGACGAGCTGGTTATGCACCAGCTCTGGCTGCGAAGGCATTTGGCTCAATTATCCCCCTGAAATTCATCTTCTAGGGAGCTCCTGAATACAGAATTAAGTTAGTAGTTGTTCGATACCAAATTACAGTGCACACATCGCTCCCTTCTCCCACAACACAATCTACCAGCAGTTCACAGGAAAGAACAGAAAAGAGTCTGAACTGTCTTCTGAGACCTACGTTCCGCTCAACACCTCGAAAGAGAAGTTGGGACCAGGCAGCAGCACAGTTCACCAGCAGAGCACTGCCCATATGGGCCACCCGGGAGGAAACTCCAAAAGGAAAAACCTCAACTGCTCCTCCCCAAGGTCCTGAATCCAGCTGCAGGTACTGGGTAAAAAAAATCTCCCTCCCCAGAAAATATTACCTAATCCTTCCAATCCACACCGGAAACAAACCCCAAACTGAAGCTCGAACATACCCTCACTGATAACGGCCAGAGACACTGGAACAACAGTTCTGGTCTGGTCAGATGGAAACGCAACAAATCTAAAAGAACAAGTTGTCAGTCCTTGTGCTGTTAGCAAGACTCCAAATTTATGCAATTTCTTGCTGCGGAATGTATTTTTATTTTTAAATATTATGATGTAAACTTTTAGGAATCTGGCTTTATGCACCTTCCTTTCTGCTCAGGACTTAATCCCATGAATAGATGCAACATCTCATTATAACCAGGAATAAAACTTCGTTTCTTACGGATGTGGGAGCTAGCTCTCTACTTTTTGTGCAGTTCAGATTTGTACAGAAGCTTAGAAAACATGTACAACAATGGACCACGGTTCACAAATATAAGAAAAGCTTTACTTTTTTTTTTCCCAAGACACTGAGCAATGTGCCTTGCATGAAGCACTAAAATATTCACTTTGAAGATTATTTTTTTCAGTTGGACTAGTTGTGGGGCCGAATACAATACAATTATATCACTTAAATCCCCTAAAGCTGAGCCTGCTTGAATATAAAAATAGGGTGAATTTACTCTTTGGCCCCAATTTAAAAAGCAGCAAATTCCTCTTGTTTCAGTGTACAAAGGATATGGCAACAGAATTAGCAATCTTAGACAGCACAAACCATCTCAGAGAAAGCTGACTATGAAGTCCAGAATTGCAATTTCAGAAAGCAGCGCTCTGAAGTGTACTGATAAATGGAAAACATAAACATCTTACATACTTCCTCTTCATGCTTCATCATAAATGGTTTCCTTGCTTCGTAAATTGTCTTCCAAGAAGTAACAACTACACATGGCAAGACATTACAGCACTGCAAGTCAAGTTAACGAGACACGGGGCAACTCAGTGCTTTCCCGGAGAGGTTAAAGAAACACAAGATGTCCCAGTAGATGCAGTAGAACCTGCATCTGTCCCTCCAGAACCAGCACTCTCCCTCCCAGGGGTCTCACCTTTCCCTGTATGAAAGCAAGGGCTGACCAACAGCAAACACAAGCAGGAGATGCACCTGCCTTAGTCTCAGCCCCCTCAGCAAATTAAAACATTTTAGACTGTATGTAAGCGTACAGAATGTGAAGTACAAAATGTGAAGCTCCATGAGCTGCATGTGGACAACGCCTGCAGACAGCGAGTTTCACATTCCATCACCAAATGCCCACACAAGCCCGGAGAGCTTGTCAGCGAGACGAGAAGTAACTAGATTGTGAACTCCTAATGTTTTCTTACAAAAATTACACCAGGCTTTGATTCATGAATATGCACATTCTTTACCTGGTTTTCCAACACTGCTGGCAGCAGCGAAAACCCGCTCGTGACCAAACAGACCTTTGTTTCCCAACCCTGCCGGAGCACAAAAATGGAGCAAGGAATTTCTATGGTAAGGACACATTTTGCCACTGAACAAGCTTCTGAAACCTAGACTGATGGACTCTACAAGAGGGAGAGGCTTCATCTCTTGTCTAAGCCTATCACAGGTTAGTGTGGCTTTGGGTTTATGCCTGTAGATACAAAACATGGTCTATAAGGTTGAGGTGTGGGAAAAGCAGAGTAATGACTGAGCCTTCAGCCCCACCGCTGAAGCCACAATCTTCAAACAGCGATCTGCTTGGATCTGCTGACCACCCGCACGATCCCACACCACCTAACATATCTGCCCTGATCCTATGTACTCAGATCTGCTGGACCTTGGCCCTCTCCTCCCTCAGTTTTAACACTTGAGGGAAGATTGCTTCACTCCCCAAACTGCAAACTCTTCACTTGCTGGAAGGCACCCGAAAGTGGATATTGTTGGGTCTGTTTCTAAACAGCTTCCCTTTTTATTTGCTGACACATGAAATAAAAAAATCGATTCTTTCACTAATCTGCACTGAAGTAAAATAACCATCACCGTTTGTATAGTCCATTCAGATTTTTAAAAAGCTGTATGAACATGTGTCCCGAAGAACACAACTCGTCTGACCACGTAACACACAGCAAAAACAAAACCTTCGCCAGAACAGACAATCTTCCCAAGCAAAAGCAAAATTCAGAGAATTTACCTTCATGTCTTTCGTACGTGAGCTACAGGCGCATGAGCACCCATCCAGTACCTGGACACAGATAGAAGCTTCTGTCCACAGAAATATAATCAAACCCACAATCCTGCTCCTGATCCCAGAGCGACTCTCCCACGGAGGTGTCCCAGGACCCCATGTGAGTGCAGCCGTTTATACCGGTTTATAGCCAAGTGCAAGACCCAACACTCTGCTCTTTGATGGGTGCAACAACCACCGAAAAACGCTTCTCACAACAGCCCCTCTATTTCTAGAACTCCGACTATTTCAGCTACATAAATAACGTACAAGGCCTACAGAACCATCTATTTGCAGACGGAAGGGTTTAGTTACCGTTTAGTCTATTGTTACAGAGGTAATACCGACTCTCTGAAATACACAAAACACAATTTCACATTTTCTGTCCTACTAGTTTTAACAAATATTGATAGCTAAGTATCAGCTTTCAGCCTAAGGTACCTCCTGGAGCCGAACGCATCACGCTGGCTGTGGTTGGACTGTCTCGCTGCAGAGGCAGCGATTGCCAGCAGACAGGGAGGAACAGCGAGGGCCCTCCTACAACACCAGCGCCCAGACATATGGAATATGTGCAGAACACTTCTTTTTGGTGTGGAGAGGAAGAAAGACAGTGTGAAGTCATTCAAGCGGAATGATAACTAAACCAAAGCCAGATCAAAGGAATGAAGAAGAAAGACTGAAATGTGAAGCTGAAATATTTATTGCCTTCAAAACATCATCCCTATCCTGTCCCTGGGCACTTTAATATTTCGAAGTTGTTAGAAAGCATTCTAACTTGTTTCATCATTTCAAAGAACTAAAGTCAAAAATATAAAGCAGGGAACAATTTTATCTTTCATTCCCTGATTTTAAGTGTAAGATGAGCTTGTCTTTATGAGAAAATGCACGAATCCACTTATAAATTGTTTACAGTTTGCATCATTTGAGACTAACGTGAAAAGGCTGGTCTGCATTCGTTCAAGTAAGCTATAACAATGAATGATAGTTACAATACAATTATTATTTTAAACTATATACTTACATTTTTAAATAAATCATGAGATACCATAAACAAACTAAACCACTGTTAAGCTATTAACGAATTTAGAGTAAGTAACACTGCACGTGTGTAGTATCACACTTCTGTGAAATAATAATGGATCACGTTCGGAATTAATGGATCACAAATTAACTCGACATTGGTTAAACACTAATAATTATTATAACCATTTCTCATTATAATAATGACAGGGTTGTGTTGTGCTAGGTGCTATGCAAACAGAAGAAAAACAGCAACTGCAACATGATGAATGAGACGTGAGTGAAAAGGCTGGGCAAGTGTTGTAAATGTGGCTGGAAAGGAAAACGTTGTAATTTTGCTCAACCCTGCAGAAACTGTCTCCAAGATTTAGATACACCACACACAGGAGAGGCCACAGTGGCTGGGTTACCTAGAGAGGAGGATTAGAACAGACATTAATAGTCATGACTTCTCCATGCTGAGATGACAGTTAAACCTCAACACAGGGACCATGGAGGGGAGAATTAGAGAGACAGGTGAGGATAATGCCTGAGATAAAAGGAGACAAGATGTAATTAAAGGTGGCCCAGAACATCAGCAGCACAGATAGTAAACAGATTCATGAGATACCCGGAGAAGAGGTGCAAAGAAGGAAGAGATCAGGATCAGAGACCAGTGCTGTGGCACAGAAAGCTCGAGGGCAAATAAAATAAACCATCTGAAGGACAAACTACGGGAGAGATCACTGGGCAGAGAAGCACGGCCAGGCAAGAAGAATCACTTAACACTAACAAAGAACCACTCAAGATGTGTTATGAGTGACAGAGCCAACAGTGGTTGGCAAATCAAAGACAACGAGGACGAAAAAACGGTATCGAGACTGTCTCAACTTTTTCCAATACCGAATGCTAAATGAACCATTGAACTAATGACTTCAGCTTAAAGCATGCCAGGTTTATTATTTCAGAGAGGTGCTGATAAGCAACACCCTGGGTCAGAAAGCTTTTAACAAAAAAGATTCTTTCCCACCACCCCTGTTTCTCTTCTACCATGAGACTGTCCTGGCTACACCAGCAAATACCAGCTTTGAATAAGCAAGTAAAGAATCCAAAGGGCAACCAAATCGCTTGCCTATACAAGGAGGTACAAGGATACAGTCTTCATTCTGCCATTCTACGTTTTAAGGTAACTATTTTTATGGCTAAAATGATTGTACTACTATAGTTTAGGATTCAGAATAATAATATCCATGCCGTAACGGACACAATGGTAACCCAACACTGAGGAATGACGAGTATCGAGGCAGCTCATCAGTCTCTTCTTTCTACGAGGCTGCTATGGAGGATGTGATTTTTACTTTTTTTCCCAATAAAGGTACTGTTTGAAGTATTACCCTTAGCTCCTCAATAAAGGTTGGTTGTGTTATAGATGAAGGTCGAGCAAAGTTGTACAAAGTACATAAAAAAGTAAATTTTAAGATTACCAGGTGTAACTGAAGCCTAGCAATCATAATCCTCTAGCAACAAAAGCAGGAACCAAGTCATCCTTTGCACTGTTTTTGTAGATAGTTTTTAACTGACCCAAAAAAAGGTGACAGCCTGAAAAAATTCATGCTTATCAAAAATCAGTAATTAGATTCAATCATCTGTTAGACCTTCTTTAGCCAACTGAAGGCTCTTCTAAGTTCATCAATGTTTTGGGCACTATTATAGTCTTGAAATATACTGCGCTGAATCTAAAAGATACACTAATGTGAAAGGGGAGCCTGCCAGAATAATAAGGGACCAATTCTGACGTGTGTGTAAACTAATTTTATATTCCTTGAGTGAGGTGAGAATCTACAGCCCTGAACTGCATTAATTAATAGACCAGCAATTTACAGCAGTTAACTGCAGTGCTACAGCGTGATACACTGCTGCTGCCCATCTCACCAGGCAATACTCCTAATTTCATACGGCTATATATTGTTCTGAAGCATTTGCATAGTCAGTATCATTAAAAAGATGTCATATGGTATCTCTATAACCATCTTGAGCAACATAATGGTCCAAGAGACAAGGATCAAAAACCAACTGCTACTTTTTTCGTGCAACTGGTGCTTTCCTTTAAATACATATTTCATTAATGCCAGTAGGTCCCCAGAGAAACTGGTGAAAGAAAATGAAAGGCTGTAAATAGTTAATAGAACACTTTATTTTGCCTTTTAAGTGAGACTATTAAATAAAGCTACCACATTTTTGTGTCCTCTGTTCAGACTTTACATCGTGCTCCCTAGAGCGAGGGTTATGTCAGCATGTTCACCAGGGCTGCAGGAATGTTTACAATATGCTGGAAACTTTGACTGGGTTTGCTCTAAAAGGTTTCAGATGCTCAAGCAGAGCACCAAGTGGAGAACAGCTGGCTGTTTTTCCACTGATTCTTAGAGGAGGAAAAAAAAGAAAAAACCCCCACCAAAAACCACACACAGGCCTGCTTTAGAGTAAAATTACAGCCAAACTCCTCGACCATTTATTCCTATTGGTTTTAAATCACAAATTTGCTTTTTTCGTTGTATTGCAAGTGTTGCAACAAGACAACACTAAACCTTTTAATAAAAGGGAATGATGAACAAAACGAACTTGAGTATGAACTCTTAACAATGTTCTTTATTGCAACACTCGGAATTAAAGACAATGCCTTCTCATATTTTTTTAATTATTTCCGGCTTTAAATAGTTATAGCTTTTCCATTCCTACAAGAATTTTCCTCCACACACAAATACTTCATTTTCAAGGAAAAACAGAATTAACTACAGGAAAACAGCTACACTTGGGCAATTATCCTGAAAATATTAACAACATGCAGCAATTATTCAAGAATGTGGGTTCAACTTAGAGGAGCAAGAAAAGAAAAAAGAAATTAAAGAATCAACTTGCGGTTCATGCTATCACTCCATTTATCTATTTGTCATTCTCTTGATGATTACCACGTAGCTGTATTTTTCTGTGTACTGTGCATTTATGACACTAATGAAGTCAATTCCACCCGTACAACAGTGCTCTGAAGAAGCAGCTGTTTATCAGCTTGTTCTCCGAGGGTTTGGTGTCATCAAATTCTCAAGATCCTCTAGGAATCACAGGTTTTTAAAAACAATTTCTGTATATTTTGAAAAGTCCAAATTTAACTTTCTTTACAATGTTAGGATCTAACAATAATGCACCTGTAAACTGAAAATCAAAATTAAATTATATTCGCTGCTCTTTATTCTATGTCCTTCTGCCATCTCTCCATGTTTTTATTTATCCCTGCCTTCACCTGTTTCCCTCTTTATTAGCTCAGAAGCATTAAGTACACTATTTATTTCTCTCGAAATTACGCACCCTCATTTATTTTACATGTCCCTTTTATGAAATATTACAGAGAAAAGAAAAACTATATAAACAGTGTGGGAATTTTGCAAGAGAGTAGTAATTTCAAAGGCCCTTACATAAAACTTCTGGTGCTAAAATGTGATGTGTTTTTAGGCCTTCTGAACACAGCAAAAGGAGCTTTCAGACCAAACAAATCCAATCCTCCTCTTCTATATCAAAGAAAACTCCACAATGAAAAATGCAGCCACGGCTGTAGGAAAAAGCAGAAAAAAGTATAACAGAGATTCTGCAAAGGACCATCCTGCCTTGTTCCCATTTTTATCTTGTCTCCATATTCACCTGCCCAGGTGAACGGTGGCAAACACCAGGCAGAACGTCTGCTGGAGCGGACAAGTCGTGTCAGAAAAAAATAATTAATAAAAAACACTCAGGGCAGCATGATAACAGGATCACATCAACTGAAATAATTCCACTGCAGAGTCCAGACCAGACAGAAGCCCTGTGGAAGTGAAAATGAGAGCAGATGGGAATGTACCGAACCTCCACGAAGCTGCAGTCCAGGGACCCCTTTTGTCAGGGATTCCAACTGAAGCTGCAGTACAATTCCAATTACATTTCTTCTTGCAGAACATAGCGACACTGGCTGCTGCTTCTGAGCAAGTGTGATATCAAAGCCATCCTCCTAAGGCGTTACGAGTATCAGTTCTAAGTTAAAAACTGCGGGACAAGCCTGAGAAGAGCTCCGGCTCCATTGCTCCTTATCTCTCGTGACAATGTCAGGGTAGGGAACAAATGACTTGGAATAGCCAAATGACTGGCAAACCACACCAGGAGAGGACAAGCAGAAGCCCTTTGCATAAAGAAATGATAAAGGCTTCAAGCAGAGTAACTGGTACAAAAAAAAGACAGTTGTTATTATTTCCTTTCCAAAACACCATTTTCCCAATTTGTTTTAGAAAATACAAGTGCAAATATATTTTTATCAGATACTTTCTAGGAGACAAAACCTTCTTGCAGCAATAACTGCACTTTACACAAAACCTGAAACATAGAGTGGTATCACTGAAGCACACTTGACAAAGCCCCTAGAAACAGCAGCCTGGCATCAGCAGGTGGAGGTGTGAAGAACCGACACCACCATCGTCCTGGGAATACCGAAAAGCAATGAAATACGTCTTCTCAAGTCTGCAGTGAGGAAACCCCACGGCACCATCCCCAAAGAGAAATCAGCTGCTTTGCCTTGATTCTGACAGTAAGGATTCCCAGAGAAAACGCATGTACATACACAAGATACACATGAAAAGGCAGGAAAATCATTTTCATCTCCGTATTTTATCGAGCACCTATATGTGCCACCTTCACCCCGTGCCTTTGGTCAAAAAGACTTTGAAACCTTCTGGCCTGCCGCCTAAAAATCACAAAATACTGTGAAAACGCTACGTGCACGCTTTAGGAACTGTGTTAAAACACAAATCAGCTATAGATGGGAGAGGCTTCCCTTGTTTCTGGAAAATTTTGCCCCTCTTTCTTCCCCAGAAGAGTTGTAAACAAGTTCACATGAGGGGTAGAGAAGCACTGGAAAGAAGAGGTGCTGCTAGTTTCTTATGTAAACAAACAATTTTATTAAGTGACTTTCAATAAACCAGCTGCTAAACATTTGCTCTGTATCATCACCACTCGTGAAGTGCTGAGATTTGGCTCCGGAGGCAGGTTTAAAAAAATGGCAAAGATTGAGAGGAAGAACATTACGGAGCATTTAAAGCATTAAATCAGATCCTATAATTATTTCCAATATGGGAGAACTGTCCCGACCATTACCCTGAGCAACCAGCAGCAGCAAGCTGGATGCGCTTCCATGCAGGTGACAGATGACAACAGCCTCAACTCTCCTGTGTGTTTATAGTTTAGTCCAAAATCTCCATTGCAAGATGGACAAACTTTATACGTCTCTGCAGACATAAAGCTACCTTGGACTCCAGAATGGAAGCGGCAAAACCAAACCACATTACAGCTGAGGTGGTGTAAATATATGCTGTGTTCACACTTTGAAAAACCTATAACTATAACAACCATTTACTTCTACAATCAATTCATCTTTTGAAGCAGATTTTACAGCTCCACACAATGTCTCAAATCACTTTCATTCTGCGCTGGTGTGGATATGTTTGAAACTGCAATAGCACTGTTTGCTGTCACACCAAGGAAAAATAATAATAATAAAAAAACACCACTGAAATGCCTGACGTTCCCTTTTCCATGCGTTTGCAGCCGACTAGCTCCTCAAGACAGGATCCTGTGGCCATTTCAGAATCAAAGCGCATTCAGATCAAAGTGGTTCATGAGAAATCACTGATGCACCTCCTGGTTCTGAGCTGCAATTCCACAAGGCATCGTCTCTACTGAAGATGGTGAACTATCCTCCCCCATCTCAAGAAAGGTAAGGTTGCTTTCTAAACAAAACAAGTAGGTCTGACTTTGCTTGTAATTACTTAATTTGATTCTGCAAATAGTCAAGAGAAATACACCAAAATAAGGCATTTGCACATAAGACCCTAGATCTTGTCAATTCATATTAATAGCAAGAGATTGTTAAAAGGACTCATTTTTGCAGCAATGAAAGAAAAACCCATGAGGAAGCCATCCATTTCTGTCACAAAAATCTGATTGTTATGTATTACTTATGTATGTATTGTATATAAGCAACCATGTAAAATCTTAATGTTGTCCAGAAACATCAGTACTAAATTAATGGCTTGGCTTCCAGAAAGTCAGCTTTGGAGGATGAGCAGGTCCTCGACACTGGGCACGTGAGGCTGTTCTTAACAGCCGAGTGCACCAACACATCCGTGATCACAAACGTACGGATCCAAGATCCAGAGGTTTTGCACCAGAGCTGAAACGTGAAAGAACCGAACAGCAGAATATATGCTGGGCTTAGCCTAGGGCACCGTACTTCTGTAAATTCAAAGCTTTGAATCTTTTGGAGCACAAATGTGCCTTGGTGATTCCACCAACTTCTGTCTTCATCCAGTCAAAAACACGGATGAAAGCTAATTTTCACTTCTATTCAATCACAAAATAAATACTTATTAGCATCATTAATGCCAAAGAACGCACTCTCACAAAGCACAAGGTTGGGACTGGCTTCTGCCAACATCATCTTAATTTGAGGGACCCTGAAGCATCCACCAGTCAGCTGGGCTCTACAAACTTCAGTCTCTCAAATTCTTACTCTAACCCAACCATTAAACTGCAGCTTAATTATAGCCAGGGAGCATTTGAAACAAAGGAGGACCTCCTCAGCTATCCACAAGATCTTCTCAGCCCGGTGCTGTTCGTTACAAGGAAGTGCCACCTCCCCCCACTAACCTACTGGACAAAGACTTGCCTGAAGCTGAGCACCACCACGCTCACTGTGCCCACGCGGGGCGTAAATTCTGCACAGCCAGGGGACTGCACCGTCAGACCCACTTTCTTAATGGAAGTAAGTGTCAACTGACGTGTTATTTGAAAGACATGGAAGACAATTAATGCAACTACCTCAATAAATCAGACGGTAAAATACCAAAAGATTAAGTTTAGTTGAGAACAACTCAATCTCCCTAAAATTATGAATAATAGTCCCTGTAAGGAATTTACAGATTACAAGACGGAGCTTTTATTAACGTCTGGAGTAATTTAAGTCTCTATTTATGCCAAATACTGAAGAGATTATAGAAATAAAGGAATATAGACTTCAGCCCTGAGACTTTTATTGAATAAAAGTATCTTCACAATGCTTTAATCAGCCTAGATAAGATACACCATCACATTTAACTGAGTAGCTTTAACAAATAACTCCTGGTTTATTTCAGAATAATCTGTTTTCCTTAGCAATTATTTCCATAACTTTGAATACTTTAAACTGGATAAACACATGGAAATATTTTACATAACCAAAAATGGAAGCAGCATAAGGGTCGATCTGTCATACCCACCTGCTGTTTGTGAACCACTTTTCTGCTCAGAAAACAACAGACATTTACATTAAAAGAAACTAGTCACGATGCAAAAAGGTCAAAGGACTAAAAAATTGGGGAAGGTTCAATCCATATTCACTCACTTCAAAGCCTCCTCCAGTTTGCGAATTTTCTTCTGAGCGTCCCCTCTTTCTTTATCGAAATCATTCCGGATGCCCTGAATCTACCATTTGAAGGGAAAAAATACCACATTTTAGCTAAAACAGAGTCTGATTAAAACCAAATAATGTTATTTTAAATTAAAGAGCTATTTATTTTGCACATTTCTTTTGCACTGATGCAAACAGCCATCTATCTATCTATCTATCTAAAATTACATAGAATGCAAGAATAAGGATTAACAGTGATGAATTATGAGAATATAGCCAACAGAGCTATTTTTCTTCTCAAAATGAGTATTTTTCTCTAGAATAAACTTCAGTAATTCCACAAAAAGGAAGTAGGTTTTCTCTCGACAAATACAGGAAAGCACGTAGAAATCTGGCTAAAATACCAGCATGTATTCTCTGTGGCCCAGAGCTCCTACTCACCCGTTTGTGAGTACCCAAAGTGACCATTTTTCATCAATTCTCACAACAGTAAAAATACCCACCACAGTGGTAGTAAATAACGATACTTTAGAACAACACATACTCAACCATCAACTAGCTGGGGGTAGATACTCTTAACAACAGTAAAATTCCCCCAGCTAACTGTACATTTCCAAGCAATTCCTCCCCTCCAGACAACGCTGCTACACCAGGTTGCGTCCACACACTTGTGTACAAATGTGAGGCATTAGAGCCCTTGTTGAATACGCTGAAGGTACCCAGAGTTACCAAAAACTTTGAGGCCCTGGAAGTGTTTGCAACTTTCCTGGTGTATTCTAGTTACCATTTCAATTTGAATTTTAATTCCTATTAGTATTTAATTAATGCAGAATAAAACCGGCAACTTTCAAGCCCTCCCGAGGAACGTAACCTGGCAATGCTGAGAAACTCTCCCTATAAAGCAATTTAGTCACAAAAAAGTATCAAACAGAATCTGACTCCCACTTCCTAAATTCACTAACCAGGAATACGCATTTTTATGAAGAATTCCTTTTCCTGGCCCTTTTGGACCAGGAGAGAAAAGCAGCTTCAGAATTTGGCAGCCTCCCAGGCATGGCTCAAACCAGGAGTTTTCATACTCTTTTTTGCCAAAGGAATATTAAGTACAAGAGTTTATTTTGCTTTTAGGATTGCTCAAGTAACAACGTGGCGCTGCGATGTACTAGGCATGTTTTTCTTTACCGGATGCGGAGCACAGCAAATCCTTTTTTCACTTAATAGCATGTAACATCACAAATTATTGTAAGTCACTACAATAAAGAAAAATATGGTTTACTAAGTGTATAGTCAGAAGCATAAGATTCTAGGCCAATTAAAAAAATTAGAGATTTTCTGCTGTAAGCAGGTTTGTGTAGGTATTTATTACATAGGAGCCTGAATACTCGGTTGCCTTGAAAGAGCCTCCAAATCAATGCGCTATCAGAGAGGACAGAAGGTATTGACAAATCTTTTACCTCTGCTAAAATTATAGGCATTCAGCAGCTGGCTGGAGAAGGGCTCTCAGGAATATCTGTCCCTGCTCCGACACTTAGCTGCATGTTTGCAGAACAAGCCCTAGATTATTTATAAAAAGCAGGTGTTTCCTTTGCTCATAAAACCATTGAGCCTAACTGGTTCCTGATCCAGCAGATAAGCACGTGTAATCAAGCAGTGACATTTAGGGTTACTACCTACGATTTGTTTGATGTTTCAATATCCTAGCGGGCAATAGCCACTGTAGCCTAATAAAGATGATTAGATAACGGGTAGGTTCTTAAGCACATAGATTGCACCAGAGACTTCGGGATTCCTTCACTTACAGGCAAGCTTCTTTTAGTATTTTATGGGCCAATCTATACTGGTTTATGGATTTACAGCCAGAAATTGTTCACGTGTTATTTTTTTTTCCCCTCCCTTCTCAAAGATTTGATTTTGAAAACACAGTTACATGAAAATTTATGATTAGGCTGGAAAAACAACCAGCCACATTTAATCTTATCTGCAGAGGAAGCGATGCATTGCAATAAAGCAATGGCCATGTACTTCAACAGCTAGAAGATATCCAAATTATGCTAATATATTTTTGTTTTGATCTGCAATATTATTTCAATCCTAGACTTTTCTTGAGGTCAACATTCATAAAAACCATGACTTGTCTAAAAAGACAAATGTAGGCTAAGATTAGATTGTCCCATATCTTGGGACAAAAAAGTATTTGATTTCAGGTCAGCAGAAGGCACTAACTCAAACCAAAACCTCACTACAATTCACGGTGCAAATTCCACGACCAAGTGACAATCACATTTCGTTATTTTATAAATCTGCCACATTTGGAAATGACATGTGTGAATAACACATCCTTTCAATTCAAGAGGCACATAACACACCTTCTCTCTAAACACTGCACAGGTTGAACATAACATCACTGAAATTGAAGTTTAATTTGAAACCTACTGAATATTTTAAGTCTGAAAGACAGTGTTTGCAAAGAGCTTGAAGATGAAGTGGTTTTGTGAAAATCACATTTTTTAAATTAAGCTTCTGATGTAAAAACAATATATGTTGACGACATAGAGAACACAGTCAAATCATAATGCATGGAATAAAGATACTGGGGAAAAGTAAGGAAGAGCACACCGACATTGACCACAGGTCAGGCTAACTTCAGTTTAGATCACTATCTTTCCTCTAACATCAGATGCCAGCAAAAGCAGCCATACAAACAGGACAGGCTTGTAGTGGCACTTCTTGGTAACCCTCTTCCAGTCTCCACCATCTGGCTACAGT
>NW_010427393.1:2619-2881 GCF_000710305.1 Buceros rhinoceros silvestris | reverse complement strand
CAGTCTCCACCATCTGGCTACAGTTTCCTAGAATCAAGGGTGATATGTCTGTACTAAAAGAGCTGAACTTAAAATCTTCCTTGAATTTGACCAATTATTTTTTCCAACCCATGTGAAATACTTGGCTTCCAAAATTTATTTCTTTGGGGGTCTCAGAATTTAAATCTTTAGCTTCTGCATACAACAACACTGGAAACGTGCACAAGATGGTACACTGTCCTGAAAACTTTACCTGTTTTTCATACCCACGTTTGTCCTGCTG
>NW_010427393.1:0-2514 GCF_000710305.1 Buceros rhinoceros silvestris | reverse complement strand
TGAAGCTTGTGTTCTTGATCCTGCAAGGAAGATGTGCATTCTAAATAAACAAAACACATTTTTCTTCCATTTCAAAACTCACTTAAACACACGCATTTGCTATTATGGAGAAGAGTCCATAAAAATTAAAAACCCACTTTATATCATCATTAAAAATTATTTTGACATACCAAAAAGCTCAACCAACAGCAAAATTATCCACATGTATCAAAATTAACTCAAAAGTCACGATTCGTATATTCTAAAGAGAAACAGCATCTTGTTCTCCTGAGCTATTAACATGCCATTCAGTACTACATCAACTGCGAAACAAGACATAGGAGAAAAAGTAGATGCCAAAACTCAAACAGGATTGATACACGATACAGATGTGGAACTCATTACCCTGAGATAGAAGGATTAATTTAAATGCCCTTAGGAAGATGGAGTATTAAACTGAACTGTTAAATAGCAACAAAAACAATTTTGAAACTTAAAGCTTAACAGTTTAGGGAAAAAAAGATATTCGTATTTCTTTGATGTGCTTCCCTATAACCCACCAATACGCATTTAAACTGCTTTAACACAGGAATTACAGTCAAAAAGTTCCTGTGGAAGTTCTGATCTTGCCCATAAAGTGATCTCTGTTAGTCACTTCTATCAACCTTTAAGCACAATGTGACACTTTATATATTCCCCTTAATAAAATACATAAAAAGGTGCATGTTTTATCTAAGTGCAGTTCAGGATGGCTATGGAAACACTCAAACCGCTGGAAAAATGAAACGGGCTGGTCACTCTCAACTAAGAAATTCAGGGCTCACCCTCAGCTGTTGCTGTCTTTGATGTTCTGAATCCTCTAACTGTTGTTTCAGCAGAGACACGCTACGCTGTAATTCTTCAATCATATCAGATGCCTGTAGGGATTTAACAGGAAGAGGAATTTTTGTGTTGCCTTGCTCATTACCTCTACAGATACATCTTTTGTGGTTTTAATTTTATTTCTCAAAGGTGCCTGGAAATTGGAAAAAAATTATCAACTTGGGAAAAAAACTTGTATGAGTTTACAGCTCCAGATACGTCACTTCTGTCCATCTGGTGAACTGAGACATGTAAAGAACACTACAAAACCCCCCAATAATTAAAAAAACCCAACCTTGACACTAACAATTGAAAGAAAGAAAAATACTTAGTAAATTAAGTGGAGTGAAGTATCAAAGCTCCCAGAACTTCAGTAAAGAAACGCAAAAGACCCCATTTGTCCTGTTGCTCTAAGGACTAGCAGATGGTACTTAAAAAACCTCAACATTTTAGTGCCTACTACACATGGCCGCCTACCTTAGCTGTGGAGAGAGCATGTTCCTGCTTTAGAAAACTCATATCACCATCATATTTACTTTGTAGTTGCTGAATGTTCTTCTCATACTCCTGTGCAATATGGTCCTTGTCCTTCTGAAGGGAGCTGTGCCTACAAGAAGCGAAGAGAACATGGAAATTGCTTTCATATTTTGGTGTATTGCATCCTCTGTAAAACCGAGCCTGAGCAGATACGTCTGCCTGCGCCACGCGCTCACTGCGACAGAAATAACGGAAAGACAACATATTCCTTATGATGGGGTCGGTTTCAAAATGAGTTTCATATCGATTAACACATTTTCATGACAATTTTCTAATCCCAATTACCATTCATTGAGTTCTTGAAATAAAATTAATAACATCCACTTTCAGAAATTCCATATTCTTCAACGTTAAAACCAGCAACTGCTCCTTAATTACCTTGCTTTCAGCTCCCGAAGTTCCAAGCACACCACCTGGTAGCGTTGTTCTGCCTCAGTCTTTTCTTGAGCTAAGTTTTGACGCTGTAAATTACTATTTTCAGCTTCAATAGTCAACTGCTGGACACGAGCCTCCAGGTTTTTGACCGTCTGGTTCTAAAAGAACAAGTCATTGTTGAGAAAACACCAGAATAAATTCAGATCTTCTCCTGATGTTATTCAGTAGCCTGGAGCAACAGGTTCTCTGGTGGTCCAGAGATACAAGAGTTGCAATAGCAAAGCTGTCAGCAGCTGTGACAGTAAATTCTATGTCGTATATAAAAAAATAAATCTTCAAAATATGGGTGTCTAACCCTGTCCACCCAAAGTAATGTGTCTTCACGCCTAAGCAAAACAATAGATGCAACCCATTTCTGAACCAAAACCAGTCACAGGCAGATATTTCTATGAGAAACTGTAACGGGTGAAAATACAGGTAAAGCATTTTTAGATCTTTCATGAACCAAGTGTGTTTTCATCAGCAATATGTACAGCCTGGTTGTGGGAGTGGTTATTTGGGGGAAAAAAACATTGAATATATATATATATAAAGATTTTAGTAATCATTATGGTGAGAGGCAGCTATAAAAGTCAGCTAGAAAACTCCCTGAACGGCACACCTTCCAGGGAAATCTGTAGCTTTCTCATCTTAAAATACTCTTCCGAGTACTTGTATAAGCATCATATGTTTACAGTCATAAAAATATATATATATATACTA